>NC_092148.1:11386015-11426015 GCF_045791955.1 Oncorhynchus clarkii lewisi | reverse complement strand
CTCTCTCTTGTGCTCGCTCTCTCCCTCTCTCTCCCTCTCTCCCTCCACCCTCTCTCTTTCTCTCCCTCTCTTGCTTTCTCCCTCTCTTTCTCCCTCTCTCTCTCTTTCTCCCTCTCTCTCTCGCGTGCTCTCCCTCCCTCTCTCCCTCCACCCTCTCTTTCTCTCTCTCTCTCGTTCTCTCATGCTCTCTCTCGTTCTCTCTTTCTCTCGTTGTCGCTCTCTCTCTCTCGTTGTCTCTCTCTCTCTCGTTCTCTCTCTCGTTCTCTCATTCTCACTCGTTCTCTCTCTCGTTCTCTCTCTCTCGTCGTTCTCTCGTCCTCTCGTTCTCTCTCATTCTCTCGTTGTCTCTCTCGTTGTCTCTCTCGCTCTCTCTATCTCTCTCTCGCTCTCTCTCTCTCTCTCTCTCGTTCTCTCTCTCTCTCTCTCTCTCTATCTCTCTCTCGTTCTCTCTCTCTCTCTCTCTCTCTCTCTCTCTCTCTCTCTCGTTCTCTCTCTCTCTCTCTCTCTCTCTCTTTCTCTCTCTTCTTGACATGATAAGGTCTGGAACAGTTACCAAAGCATTGTTACACAAACAATGAAATAAACCGAGGACGTGAAATGTCAACAACAGAAACAGTACAATAACCATTCTCTCTCTCCCTGTCTCCCATCTCCTCCCTTTCCCTCTGTGTGTCTCTCTCTGTGTCTCTTTCTCTCTTCTGCTCTCTCCCTCCATTCTACCTCCCTTTACCCTACCCCCTACCCTCCTCTCAATTTCCCATCTCTCTATCTTTCCCTGCCCCCCCCCCCCCCCCCTTTCTTCTCTCCTGTTTCTCAATGTCACCCTTGTCTCCCTCTCTCTCCCCCAGACTGAGGGCTGTGATGGGGTGTTGGGGTCTGGCTTGGTGATTGACAGGTGTGGTCAGTGTGGTGGGCGGGACCTGTCCTGTCAGAAGCTGAGCGGGAGCTTCCAGAACACCAGTGTTCCCCTTGGTTACCACAGAATTCTGGACATCCCCCCAGGAGCTACTGCCATCAACATCACAGAGAGACACGCCAGCTCCAACTACCTGGGTAACACACACAGGCTAGAGATAGAGATGGTAAACCAAGCTGAAGACCACTACTAGTGTGGTCTAGAATTCACACCAGACTCCCAGGCCAACATAACAATGCCAGTCCAGTCGTTGGAGCCTGAGAAGAGATGTAGATTTGAGAATGTCATTTGGCCAGTGAATGTGTGTGTGCTGGACTGGCATTGTTATGTTGGCCTGGGAGTCTGGTGTGAATTATTTGGCCTGGCAGACTAACCTCAGATAAAGCTGCTATTGTTACAGTCCTTAGAGGCCTAGAGCAGAGACACCACGTGTCTGTCTGCCCACTGTCTGCTGTCTGCTAATGAGACTAAACTGTGCGGACTAAATTGTGCGGTTCGTGTGTCTGTCTTCATGGGTATGTCGGTGTCTGTGTGTGTCTAATGTGTGTGTGTCTGAGTCTATGTTTGTGTGTATGTGTGTCTAATGTGTGTGTGTGTGAGACTATGTGTGTGTCTGTCTGTGTGTGTCTAATGTGTGTGTGTCTGAGGCTATGTTTGTGTGTGTATGTGTGTGTCTAATGTGTGTGTGTGTGTGTGTGTGAGACTATGCATGTGTCTGTGTGTGTCTAATGTGTATGTGTCTGAGTCTATGTTTGTGTGTGTGTCTTTTTAGAGGAATTGACTGGTTTGCATGACTTTAAAAGAAACCCAAACCCTCCTTTCGTCCTCCCCTTTCCTCCCCCTTCTCTCAATCATTCCTCCTTTCTCTCTATGCATCCCTTCCATCTCTCCCCTCCCTCCCTCCCTCCCTCCCTCCCTCCATCTCTCCCCCCTCCCTCCCTCCCTCCCTCCCTCCCAGCCCTACGTAGTGGTACAGGTGTATCAGTAGTGAATGGGCGCTGGGCGGTGGATCCTCCAGGAGACTACGAGGCAGGGGGGACTACCTTCACCTACACCCGCCCCAGGGCTCTCTCTGATGGGCAGGAGGACAGAGGAGAGACCCTTAGAGCTCCAGGACCCACCACCACACAACTGACTCTATATGTGAGTAGGACACACTTATACACACACGCACATTGCCCACACACACACGCACACACACACACACACACACACACACACACACACACACACACACTTTTGTTGATTAAATCAGAAGATATATCTCTCTGCTCCTGTGTTACATATAGATGTCTCAATGGCCCTGGGTTATGTTGTCCTGTAGTTTATATAGATCACCATGAAGACAGGGCTATGTTGTCCTGTAGTTTATATAGATCACCATGAAGACAGGGTTATGTTGTCCTGTAGTTTATATAGATCACCATGAAGACAGGGCTGTGTTGTCCTGTAGTTTATATAGATCACCATGAAGACAGGGTTATGTTGTCCTGTAGTTTATATAGATCACCATGAAGACAGGGTTATGTTGTCCTGTAGTTTATATAGATCACCATGAAGACAGGGTTATGTTGTTCTGTAGTTTATATACATCACCATGAAGACAGGGTTATGTTGTCCTGTAGTTTATATAGATCACCATGAAGACAGGGTTATGTTGTTCTGTAGTTTATATACATCACCATGAAGACAGGGTTATGTTGTCCTGTAGTTTATATAGATCACCATGAAGACAGGGTTATGTTGTCCTGTAGTTTATATAGATCACCATGAAGACAGGGTTATGTTGTCCTGTAGTTTATATAGATCACCATGAAGACAGGGTTATGTTGTCCTGTAGTTGTTCTGTAGTTTATATAGATCACCATGAATACAGGGTTATGTTGTCCTGTAGTTTATATAGATCACCATGAATGAAGACAGGGTTATGTTGTAATGTAGTTTATATAGATCACCATGAAGACAGGGTTATGTTGTCCTGTAGTTTATATAGATCACCATGAAGACAGGGTTATGTTGTCCTGTAGTTATATACATCACCATGAAGACAGGGTTATGTTGTCCTGTAGTTTATATAGATCACCATGAAGACAGGGTTATGTTGTCCTGTAGTTTATATAGATCACCATGTAGACAGTGTTATGTTGTCATGTAGTTTATATAGATCACCATGAAGACCCTGGGTTATGTTGTCCTGTAGTTTATATCGATCACCATGAAGACAGGGTTATGTTGTCCTGTAGTTTATATAGATCACCATGAAGACAGGGTTATGTTGTCCTGTAGTTTATATAGATCACCATGTAGACAGGGTTATGTTGTCATGTAGTTTATATAGATCACCATGAAGACCCTGGGTTATGTTGTCCTGTAGTTTATATAGATCACCATGAAGACAGGGCTATGTTGTCCTGTAGTTTATATAGATCACCATGAAGACAGGGTTATGTTGTCCTGTAGTTTATATAGATCACCATGAAGACAGGGCTGTGTTGTCCTGTAGTTTATATAGATCACCATGAAGACAGGGTTATGTTGTCCTGTAGTTTATATAGATCACCATGAAGACAGGGTTATGTTGTTCTGTAGTTTATATACATCACCATGAAGACAGGGTTATGTTGTCCTGTAGTTTATATTGATCACCATGAAGACAGGGTTATGTTGTCCTGTAGTTGTTCTGTAGTTTATATAGATCACCATGAAGACAGGGTTATGTTGTCCTGCAGTTTATATAGATCACCATGAAGACAGGGTTATGTTTTCCTGTAGTTTATATAGATCACCATGATGACAGGGTTATGTTGTCCTGTAGTTTATATAGATCACCATGAAGACAGGGCTATGTTGTCCTGTAGTTTATATAGATCACCATGAAGACAGGGTTATGTTGTCCTGTAGTTTATATAGATCACCATGAAGACAGGGATATGTTGTCCTGTAGTTTATAGAGATCACCATGAAGACAGGGTTATGTTGTCCTGTAGTTTATATAGATCACCATGAAGACAGGGTTATGTTGTCCTGTAGTTGTTCTGTAGTTTATATAGATCACCATGAAGACAGGGTTATGTTGTTCTGTAGTTGTTCTGTAGTTTATAAAGATCACCATGAAGACAGGGTTATGTTGTCCTGTAGTTTATATAGATCACCATGAAGACAGGGTTATGTTGTCCCGTAGTTTATATAGATCACCATGAAGACAGGGTTGTGTTGTCCTGTAGTTTATATAGATCACCATGAAGACAGGGTTATGTTGTCCTGTAGTTGTTCTGTAGTTTATATAGATCACCATGAATACAGGGTTATGTTGTCCTGTAGTTTATATAGATCACCAGGAAGACAGGGTTATGTTGTCCTGTAGTTTATATAGATCACCATGAAGACAGGGTTATGTTGTCCTGTAGTTTATATAGATCAGCATGAAGACAGGGCTATGTTGTCCTGTAGTTTATATAGATCACCATGAAGACAGGGTTATGTTGTTCTGTAGTTTATATACATCACCATGAAGACAGGGTTATGTTGTCCTGTAATTTATATAGATCACCATGAAGACAGGGTTATGTTGTCCTGTAGTTTATATAGATCACCATGAAGACAGGGCTATGTTGTCCTGTAGTTTATATAGATCACCATGAAGACAGGGTTATGTTGTCCTGTAGTTTATATAGATCACCATGATTACAGGGTTATGTTGTCCTGTAGTTTATATTGATCACCATGAAGACAGGGTTATGTTGTTCTGTAGTTTATATAGATCACCATGAAGACAGGGTTATGTTGTCCTGTAGTTTATATAGATCACCATGAAGACCCTAGGTTATGTTGTCCTGTAGTTTATATAGATCACCATGAAGACAGGGTTATGTTGTCCTGTAGTTTATAGAGATCACCATGAAGACAGGGTTATGTTGTCCTGTAATTTATATAGATCACCATGAAGACAGGGTTATGTTGTCCTGTAGTTTATATAGATCACCATGAAGACAGGGTTACGTTGTCCTGTAGTTTATATAGATCACCATGAAGACAGGGTTATGTTGTCCTGTAGTTCATATAGATCACCATGAAGACAGGGTTATGTTGTCCTGTAGTTGTTCTGTAGTTTATATAGATCACCATGAATACAGGGTTATGTTGTCCTGTAGTTTATATAGATCACCATGAAGACAGGGTTATGTTGTCCTGTAGTTTATATAGATCACCATGAAGACAGGGTTATGTTGTGCTGTATTTAACGAGCTCACCATGAAGACAGGGTTATGTTGTTCTGTAGTTTATATAGATCACCATGAAGACAGGGTTATGTTGTCCTGTAGTTTATATAGATCACCATGAAGACAGGGTTATGTTGTCCTGTAGTTTCTATAAATCACCATGAAGACAGGGTTATGTTGTCCTGTAGTTGTCCTGTAGTTTATATAAATCACCATGAAGACAGGGTTATGTTGTCCTGTAGTTTATATAGATCACCATGAAGACAGGGTTATGTTGTCCTGTAGTTTATATAGATCACCATGAAGACAGGGTTATGTTGTTCTGTAGTTTATATAGATCACCATGAAGACAGGGTTATGTTGTCCTGTAGTCTATATAGATCACCATGAAGACAGGGTTATGTTGTCCTGTAGTTTATATAGATCACCATGAAGACAGGGTTATGTTGTCCTGTAGTTTATATAGATCACCATGAAGACAGGGTTACGTTGTCCTGTAGTTTATATAGATCACCATGAAGACAGGGTTATGTTGTCCTGTAGTTTATATAGATCACCATGAAGACAGGGTTATGTTGTCCTGTAGTTGTTCTGTAGTTTATATAGATCACCATGAATACAGGGTTATGTTGTCCTGTAGTTTATATAGATCACCATGAAGACAGGGTTATGTTGTCCTGTATTTTATATAGATCACCATGAAGACAGGGTTATGTTGTGCTGTATTTAACGAGCTCACCATGAAGACAGGGTTATGTTGTTCTGTAGTTTATATAGATCACCATGAAGACAGGGTTATGTTGTCCTGTAGTTTATATAGATCACCATGAAGACAGGGTTATGTTGTCCTGTAGTTTCTATAAATCACCATGAAGACAGGGTTATGTTGTCCTGTAGCTGTCCTGTAGTTTATATAAATCACCATGAAGACAGGGTTATGTTGTCCTGTAGTTTATATAGATCACCATGAAGACAGGGTTATGTTGTCCTGTAGTTTATATAGATCACCATGAAGACAGGGTTATGTTGTTCTGTAGTTTATATAGATCACCATGAAGACAGGGTTATGTTGTCCTGTAGTCTATATAGATCACCATGAAGACAGGGTTATGTTGTCCTGTAGTTTATATAGATCACCATGAAGACATTGTTATGTTGTCCTGTAGTTTATATAGATCACCATGAAGACCCTAGGTTATGTTGTCCTGTAGTTTATATAGATCACCATGAAGACAGGGTTATGTTGTCCTGTAGTTTATAGAGATCACCATGAAGACAGGGTTATGTTGTCATGTAGTTTATATAGATCACCATGAAGACAGGGTTATGTTGTTCTGTAGTTTATATAGATCACCGTGAAGACAGGGTTATGTTGTCCTGTAGTTTATATACATCACCATGAAGACAGGGTTATGTTGTCCTGTAGTTTATATAGATCACCATGAAGACAGGGTTATGTTGTCCTGTAGTTTATATAGATCACCATGTAGACAGGGTTATGTTGTCATGTAGTTTATATAGATCACCATGAAGACAGGGCTATGTTGTCCTGTAGTTTATATTGATCACCATGAAGACAGGGTTATGTTGTCCTGTAATTTATATACATCCCCATGAAGACAGGGTTATGTTGTCCTGTAGTTTATATTGATCACCATGAAGACAGGGTTATTTTGTCCTGTAGTTGTTCTGTAGTTTATATAGATCACCATGAAGACAGGGTTATGTTGTCCTGCAGTTTATATAGATCACCATGAAGACAGGGTTATGTTTTCCTGTAGTTTATATAGATCACCATGATGACAGGGTTATGTTGTCCTGTAGTTTATATAGATCACCATGAAGACAGTGCTATGTTGTCCTGTAGTTTATATAGATCACCATGAAGACAGGGTTATGTTGTCCTGTAGTTTATATAGATCACCATGAAGACAGGGCTATGTTGTCCTGTAGTTTATATAGATCACCATGAAGACAGGGTTATGTTGTTCTGTAGTTTATATACATCACCATGAAGACAGGGTTATGTTGTCCTGTAATTTATATAGATCACCATGAAGACAGGGTTATGTTATCCTGTAGTTTATATAGATCACCATGAAGACAGGGTTATGTTGTCCTGTAGTTTATATAGATCACCATGAAGACAGGGTTATGTTTTCCTGTAGTTTATATAGATCATCATGAAGACAGGGTTATGTTGTCCTGTAGTTTATATTGATCACCATGAAGACAGGGTTATGTTGTCCTGTAGTTGTTCTGTAGTTTATATAGATCACCATGAAGACAGGGTTATGTTGTCCTGCAGTTTATATAGATCACCATGAAGACAGGGTTATGTTTTCCTGTAGTTTATATAGATCACCATGATGACAGGGTTATGTTGTCCTGTAGTTGTTCTGTAGTTTATATAGATCACCATGAAGACAGGGTTATGTTGTCCTGTAGTTTATATAGATCACCATGAAGACAGGGTTATGTTGTTCTGTAGTTGTTCTGTAGTTTATATAGATCACCATGAAGACAGGGTTATGTTGTTCTGTAGTTTATATAGATCACCATGAAGACAGGGTTATGTTGTCCTGTAGTTTATATAGATCACCATGAAGACCCTAGGTTATGTTGTCCTGTAGTTTATATAGATCACCATGAAGACAGGGTTATGTTGTCCTGTAGTTTATAGAGATCACCATGAAGACAGGGTTATGTTGTCCTGTAGTTTATATAGATCACCATGAAGACAGGGTTATGTTGTTCTGTAGTTTATATAGATCACCATGAAGACAGGGTTATGTTGTCCTGTAGTTTATATACATCACCATGAAGACAGGGTTATGTTGTCCTGTAGTTTATATAGATCACCATGAAGACAGGGTTATGTTGTCCTGTAGTTTATATAGATCACCATGTAGACAGGGTTATGTTGTCATGTAGTTTATATAGATCACCATGAAGACCCTGGGTTATGTTGTCCTGTAGTTTATATAGATCACCATGAAGACAGGGTTATGTTGTCCTGTAGTTTATATTGATCACCATGAAGACCCTAGGTTATGTTGTCCTGTAGTTTATATAGATCACCATGAAGACAGGGTTATGTTGTCCTGTAGTTTATAGAGATCACCATGAAGACAGGGTTATGTTGTCCTGTAGTTTATATAGATCACCATGAAGACAGGGTTATGTTGTTCTGTAGTTTATATAGATCACCATGAAGACAGGGTTATGTTGTCCTGTAGTTTATATACATCACCATGAAGACAGGGTTATGTTGTCCTGTAGTTTATGTAGATCACCATGAATACAGGGTTATGTTGTCCTGTAGTTTATATAGATCACCATGTAGACAGGGTTATGTTGTCATGTAGTTTATATAGATCACCATGAAGACCCTGGGTTATGTTGTCCTGTAGTTTATATAGATCACCATGAAGACAGGGTTATGTTGTCCTGTAGTTTATATAGATCACCATGAAGACAGGGCTATGTTGTCCTGTAGTTAAATAGATCACCATGAAGACAGGGTTATGTTGTCCTGTAATTTATATAGATCACCATGAAGACAGGGTTATGTTGTCCTGTAGTTTATATAGATCACCATGAAGACAGGGCTATGTTGTCCTGTAGTTTATATAGATCACCATGAAGACAGGGTTATGTTGTTCTGTAGTTTATATACATCACCATGAAGACAGGGTTATGTTGTCCTGTAATTTATATAGATCACCATGAAGACAGGGTTATGTTTTCCTGTAGTTTTTATAGATCACCATGAAGACAGGGTTATGTTGTCCTGTAGTTTATATAGATCACCATGAAGACAGGGTTATGTTGTCCTGCAGTTTATATAGATCACCATGAAGACAGGGTTATGTTTTCCTGTAGTTTATATAGATCACCATGATGACAGGGTTATGTTGTCCTGTAGTTGTTCTGTAGTTTATATAGATCACCATGAAGACAGGGTTATGTTGTCCTGTAGTTTATATAGATCACCATGAAGACAGGGTTATGTTGTCCTGTAGTTTATATAGATCACCATGAAGACCCTAGGTTATGTTGTCCTGTAGTTTATATAGATCACCATGAAGACAGGGTTATGTTGTTCTGTAGTTTATATAGATCACCATGAATACAGGGTTATGTTGTTCTGTAGTTTATATAGATCACCATGAAGACAGGGTTATGTTGTCCTGTAGTTTATATACATCACCATGAAGACAGGGTTATGTTGTCCTGTAGTTTATATAGATCACCATGAAGACAGGGCTATGTTGTCCTGTAGTTTATATATATCACCATGAAGACAGGGCTATGTTGTCCTGTAGTTTATATTGATCACCATGAAGACAGGGTTATGTTGTCCTGTAATTTATATAGATCACCATGAAGACAGGGTTATGTTGTCCTGTAGTTTATATAGATCACCATGAAGACAGGGTTATGTTGTCCTGTAGTTTATATTGATCACCATGAAGACAGGGTTATGTTGTCCTGTAGTTGTTCTGTAGTTTATATAGATCACCATGAAGACAGGGTTATGTTGTCCTGCAGTTTATATAGATCACAATGAAGACAGGGTTATGTTTTCATGTAGTTTATATAGATCACCATGATGACAGGGTTATGTTGTCCTGTAGTTTATATAGATCACCATGAAGACAGGGCTATGTTGTCCTGTAGTTTATATAGATCACCATGAAGACAGGGTTATGTTGTCCTGTAGTTTATATAGATCACCATGAAGACTAGGGTTATGTTGTCCTGTAGTTTATATAGATCACCATGAAGACAGGGTTATGTTGTCATGTAGTTTATATAGATCACCATGAAGACAGGGTTATGTTGTTCTGTAGTTTATATAGATCACCGTGAAGACAGGGTTATGTTGTCCTGTAGTTTATATACATCACCATGAAGACAGGGTTATGTTGTCCTGTAGTTTATATAGATCACCATGAAGACAGGGTTATGTTGTCCTGTAGTTTATATAGATCACCATGAAGACAGGGTTATGTTGTCCTGTAGTTTATATAGATCACCATGAAGACAGGGTTATGTTGTCCTGTAGTTTATATAGATCACCATGAAGACAGGGTTATGTAGTTTATATAGATCACCATCCTGTAGTTTATATAGATCACCATGAAGACAGGGTTATGTTGTAGGGTTATGTTGTTCTGTGTTTATATACATCACCATGAAGACTGTGCAGTTTATATAGATCACCATTATATATTATATAGATCACCATGAAGACAGGGTTATGTTAGATCACCATCAGGGTTATGTTGTTCTGTAGTTTATATAGATCACCATGACAGACAGGGACCCTAGGTTATGTTGTCCTGTAGTTTATATAGATCACCATGAAGACAGGGCTATGTTGTCCTGTAGTTTATATAGATCACCATGAAGACAGGGTTATGTTGTTCTGTAGTTTATATAGATCACCATGAAGACAGGGTTAGTATGTTGTCCTGTAGTTTATATAGATCACCATGAAGACAGGGTTATGTTGTCCTGTAGTTTATATAGATCACCATGAAGACAGGGTTATGTTGTCCTGTAGTTTATATAGATCACCATGAAGACAGGGTTATGTTGTCCTGTAGTTTATATGATCACCATGAAGACAGGGTTATGTTGTCCTGTAGTTGTTCTGTAGTTTATATAGATCACCATGAAGACAGGGTTATGTTGTCCTGTAGTTTATATAGATCACCATGAAGACAGGGTTATGTTGTCCTGTAGTTTATATAGATCACCATGATGACAGGGTTATGTTTATATAGATCACCATGAAGACAGGGTTAGATCACCATGAAGACAGGGCTATGTTGTCCTGTATATATAGATCACCATGAAGACAGGGTTATGTTGTCCTGTAGGGTATGTTCCTGTAGTTTATATAGATCACCATGAAGACAGGGTTATGTTGTCCTGTAGTTTATATAGATCACCATGAAGACAGGGTTATGTTTTCCTGTAGTTTATATAGATCACCATGATGACAGGGTTATGTTGTTCTGTAGTTTATATAGATCACCATGAAGACAGGGTTATGTTGTCCTGTAGTTTATATAGATCACCATGAAGACCCTAGGTTATGTTGTCCTGTAGTTTATATAGATCACCATGTAATTTATATAGATCACCATGAAGACAGGGTTATGTTGTCCTGTAGTTTATATAGATCACCATGAATACAGGGTTATGTTTTCCTGTAGTTTATATAGATCACCATGAAGACAGGGTTATGTTGTCCTGTAGTTTATATTGATCACCATGAAGACAGGGTTATGTTGTCCTGTAGTTGTTCTGTAGTTTATATAGATCACCATGAAGACAGGGTTATGTTGTCCTGCAGTTTATATAGATCACCATGAAGACAGGGTTATGTTTTCCTGTAGTTTATATAGATCACCATGATGACAGGGTTATGTTGTCCTGTAGTTGTTCTGTAGTTTATATAGATCACCATGAAGACAGGGTTATGTTGTCCTGTAGTTTATATAGATCACCATGAAGACAGGGTTATGTTGTTCTGTAGTTTATATAGATCACCATGAATACAGGGTTATGTTGTCCTGTAGTTTATATAAATCACCATGAAGACAGGGTTATGTTGTCCTGTAGTTCATATAGATCACCATGAAGACAGGGTTATGTTGTCCTGTAGTGTATATAGAACACCATGAAGACAGGGTTATGTTTTCCTGTAGTTTATATAGATCACTATGATGACAGGGTTATGTTGTCCTGTAGTTGTTCTGTAGTTTATATAGATCACCATGAAGACAGGGTTATGTTGTCCTGTAGTTTATATAGATCACCATGAAGACAGGGTTATGTTGTCCTGTAGTTGTTCTGTAGTTTATATAGATCACCATGAATACAGGGTTATGTTGTTCTGTAGTTGTTCTGTAGTTTATATAGATCACCATGAAGACAGGGTTGTGTTGTTCTGTAGTTTATATAAATCACCATGAAGACAGGGTTATGTTGTCCTGTAGTTCATATAGATCACCATGAAGACAGGGTTATGTTGTCCTGTAGTGTATATAGAACACCATGAAGACAGGGTTATGTTTTCCTGTAGTTTATATAGATCACCATGATGACAGGGTTATGTTGTCCTGTAGTTGTTCTGTAGTTTATATAGATCACCATGAAGACAGGGTTATGTTGTCCTGTAGTTGTTCTGTAGTTTATATAGATCACCATGAATACAGGGTTATGTTGTTCTGTAGTTGTTCTGTAGTTTATATAGATCACCATGAAGACAGGGTTATGTTGTCCTGTAGTTTATATAGATCACCATGAAGACCCTAGGTTATGTTGTCCTGTAGTTTATATAGATCACCATGAAGACAGGGTTATGTTGTTCTGTAGTTTATATAGATCACCATGAAGGCAGGGTTATGTTGTTCTGTAGTTTATATAGATCACCATGAAGACAGGGTTATGTTGTTCTGTAGTTTATATAGATCACCATGAATACAGGGTTATGTTGTTCTGTAGTTGTTCTGTAGTTTATATAGATCACCATGAAGACAGGGTTGTGTTGTTCTGTAGTTTATATAGATCACCATGAAGACAGGGTTATGTTGTCCTGTAGTTTATATAGATCACCATGAAGACAGGGTTATGTTGTTCTGTAGTTTATATAGATCACCATGAAGACAGGGTTATGTCGTTCTGTAGTTTATATAGATCACCATGAAGACCCTAGGTTATGTTGTCCTGTAGTCTATATAGATCACTCTGAAGACAGGGCATGTGAATCCAGCATTATCCTGGGTTAAACACAGCTAGACTGAGCCTTGGGCAGAGCCTGCTAAGATAGTCAGACTTAATAACACCAACATCAGGCCAATGCTAAGATTTAATAACACCAACATCAGATGCAGTGTAAGATTTAAGAACATTTACACCAGGCCCAGGCTAAGATTTAATAACACCAACATCAGGCCCAGGCTAAGATTTAATAACACCAACATCAGGCCCAGGCTAAGATTTAATAACACCAACACCAGGTACAAACTGAGATTTAATAACACCAACATCAGGCCCAGGCTAAGATTTAATAACACCAACACCAGGCCCAGGCTAAGATTTAATAACACCAACACCAGTCCCAGGCTGAGATTTAATAACACCAACACCAGGCCCAGGATAATATTTAATAACACCAACACCAGGCCCAGGATAATATTTAATAACACCAACACCAGGCCCAGGCTGAGATTTAATAACACCAACACCAGGCCCAGGCTAAGATTTAATAACACCAACACCAGGCCCAGGCTGAGATTTAATAACACCAACACCAGGCCCAGGATAATATTTAATAACACCAACACCAGGCCCAGGATAATATTTAATAACACCAACACCAGGCCCAGGATAATATTTAATAACACCAACACCAGGCCCAGGCTGAGATTTAATAACACCAACACCAGGCCCAGGATAATATTTAATAACACCAACACCAGGCCCAGGATAATATTTAATAACACCAACACCAGGCCCAGGCTGAGATTTAATAACACCAACACCAGGCCCAGGATAATATTTAATAACACCAACACCAGGCCCAGGATAATATTTAATAACACCAACACCAGGCCCAGGCTAAGATTTAATAACACCAACACCAGGCCCAGGATAATATTTAATAACACCAACACCAGGCCCAGGCTGAGTTTTAATAACACCAACACCAGGCCCAGGATAATATTTAATAACACCAACACCAGGCCCAGGCTAAGATTTAATAACACCAACATCAGGCCCAGGCTGAGATTTAATAACACCAACACCAGGCCCAGGCTAAGATTTAATAACACCAACACCAGGCCCAGGCTGAGATTTAATAACACCAACACCAGGCCCAGGCTAAGATTTAATAACACCAACACCAGGCCCAGGCTAAGATTTAATAACACCAACACCAGGCCCAGGCTAAGATTTAATAACACCAACACCAGGCCCAGGATAAGATTTAATAACACCAACACCAGGCCCAGGATTTAATAAGATTTAATAATAACACCAACACCAGGCCCAGGCCCAGATAATATTTAATAACACCAACACCTAAGATTTAATAACACCAACACCAGGCCCAGGCTGAGATTTAATAACACCAACACCAGGCCCAGGATAAGATTTAATAACACCAACACCAGGCCCAGGCTGAGATTTAATAACACCAACACCAGGCCCAGGATAAGATTTAATAACACCAACACCAGGCCCAGGCTGAGATTTAATAACACCAACACCAGGCCCAGGATAAGATTTAATAACACCAACACCAGGCCCAGGCTAAGATTTAATAACACCAACACCAGGCCCAGGATAATATTTAATAACACTAACACCAGACCCAGGATAAGATTTAATAACACCAACACCAGGCCCAGGATAATATTTAATAACACCAACACCAGGCCCAGGTTAAGATTTAATAACACCAACACCAGGCCCAGGATAATATTTAATAACACTAACACCAGGCCCAGGATAAGATTTAATAACACCAACACCAGGCCCAGGATAATATTTAATAACACCAACACCAGGCCCAGGATAATATTTAATAACACCAACACCAGGCCCAGGATAATATTTAATAACACTAACACCAGTCCCAGGATAATATTTGATTAAAGAGATGCAGCATACCTCTGAGGTCTCCCTAGCTGTGGGAGAGAGGGGGCTCTGAGGGAAAAAGTTAGAACCACATCTCCCTGGAAACAGACCAGCTTCATCTCTATGGTTTCACCTGTATTTAAAACAACAGATTAGTTCTATTTTTTAAAAATATATGAAAAAATATGAAAAATAGCGGTTATAAAGATCAGAAAATAGAAGATTAAACGTTGCCATCACAGACCCATGTAATGCAGTTACATTTCGACAACCTCTGTTTCTCTATCCCTCTCACCTTTTTCTCTCTCCCTCTTACACCTTCTCTCTCCCTCTCTCTCTCTCTCTGTCGTTCTCCAGATCATCTTCCATAGGCAGAATCCAGGGATCGACTATGAATTCTACATCCCAACAGAAAAGAAAGTGGAAGAGAGGGAGAGGCCGCGAGAGAGAGAAAGAGAGAGGCCTAGAGAGAGAGAAGTAGAGCGGGAACGACCGAGGGCACCCCTGAGAGACACTAGTGAGCTTGACATTCCTCTTTTCTCCTCTTCCCCCTGTTATTTTCCAGTGGTGTTCAGAATAAAGCTGATGATCTGACCTGATAGTGACAGGTCAGATCATCAGGGAATAGGATCAGGAAGTAGATCATCAGCGAATCAGGACCCAGAAGTAGATCGTCAGGGAATAGGACCAGGAAGTAGATCATCAGGGAATAGGACCAGGAAGTAGCATGGGATGATGTCACGCTCTGTTCTCTGTTACTGTCCTTTAAGAATAAAGATGTATTATGTGTCTAATGTTAAGGAATTATATTTTATCTTTATTTAACTAGGCAAGTCAGTTAAGAACAAATTCTTATTTTCAATGACGGCCTAGTATTTAGTGGGTTTACTGCTTTGTTCAGGGGCAGAACGACAGATTTGTACCTTGTCAGCTCGGGGATTCGAACTTGCAACTAGCCTAGTGGTTAGAGTGTTACTAGTCCAACGCTCGAACCACTAGGCTACCCTGCCGCCCCATATATCACCTGTCTAGATGTAATTGACAGTAATTAGAACTAATCCAAGCCAGACTGGAGACAGTGAGTCTGAGTAGTGGGGCAGCAGGTAGCCTAGTGGTTAGAGTGTTGGATTAGGGGGCAGCAGGTAGCCTAGTGGTTAGAGTGTTGGATTAGGGGGCAGCAGGTAGCCTCGTGGTTAGAGTGTTGGATTAGGGGGCAGCAGGTAGCCTAGTGGTTAGAGTGTTGGATTAGGGGGCAGCAGGTAGCCTAGTGGTTAGAGTGTTGGATTAGGGGGCAGCAGGTAGCCTAGTGGTTAGAGTGTTGGATTAGGGGGCAGCAGGTAGCCTAGTGGTTAGAGTGTTGGATTAGGGGGCAGCAGGTAGCCTAGTGGTTAGAGTGTTGGATTAGGGGGCAGCAGGTAGCCTAGTGGTTAGAGTGTTGGATTAGGGGGCAGCAGGTAGCCTCGTGGTTAGAGTGTTGGATTAGGGGGCAGCAGGTAGCCTAGTGGTTAGAGTGTTGGATTAGGGGGCAGCAGGTAGCCTAGTGGTTAGAGTGTTGGATTAGGGGGCAGCAGGTAGCCTAGTGGTTAGAGTGTTGGATTAGGGGGCAGCAGGTAGCCTAGTGGTTAGAGTGTTGGATTAGGGGGCAGCAGGTAGCCTAGTGGTTAGAGTGTTGGATTAGGGGGCAGCAGGTAGCCTAGTGGTTAGAGTGTTGGATTAGGGGGCAGCAGGTAGCCTAGTGGTTAGAGTGTTGGATTAGGGGGCAGCAGGTAGCCTAGTGGTTAGAGTGTTGGATTAGGGGGCAGCAGGTAGCCTAGTGGTTAGAGTGTTGGATTAGGGGGCAGCAGGTAGCCTAGTGGTTAGAGTGTTGGATTAGTAACCAGACGGTCGCAAGATTGAATCCCAGAGCTGACAAGGTAAAAAATCTGTTGTTCTGTCCCCTGAACAAGGCAGTTAACCCACTGTTCCTAGACCGTCATTGAAAATAAGAATTTGTTCTTTACTGACTTGCCTAGTTAAATAAAGGTAAAATAAATAGTGTACTTTAGATGTGTGGCCAGTGGTGAGTGAAGAAGGGTTAGGGAAGCAGGGGGAGGGAATTGAAGGCCAGGGGTGAGGGGGAGAAAAGTTTGGCTAGAGGGAGAGAAGGGTTAGGGAAAGGGGTGAGAGAAGTGAGGTGTGTCTGAAACTAAAAATAACATCATTTTTACATCATCTGCTTGAACAAGTGATTCACTCTCTGTTTTTATTTGTTCTGTTCCTTCCATTTCTCTCTCTCTCTGTCTCTCTCTCTCTCTCTCTGTCTCTCTCTCTCTCTCTCTCTCTCTCTCTCTCTCTCTCTCTCTCTCTCTCTCTCTCTCTCTCTCTGTCTCTCTCTCTCTCTCTCTCTCTCTCTCTCTCTGTCTCTCTCTGTCTCTCTCTCTCTCTCTCTCTCTCTCTGTCTCTCTCTCTCTCTCTCTCTCTCTCTCTCTCTCTCTCTCTCTCTCTCTCTCTCTCTCTCTCTGTCTCTCTCTCTCTCTCTCTCTCTCGCTCTCAGGTTCTCTCATTGTAACAGTGGAAGACCCTATCCCTCCTCCCCCCATCTCCTCTTCATCCTCTTCCTCCTCCTCCTCTTCTTCCTCAGACAGATGGACAGCTGAGAGCTCCCGCCCCCGAGGCTCAGTACCCAATCGGAATGCTCGAATCCCACCTCGTACCGACCTGCCCCTCGACACCCAGTCACCCTTCGTATGGAGGAGGGGCGGGCTCACTGAGTGTACTGCTTCCTGTGGCAAAGGTCAGAGTAAAAAAAAATACTTGGACTGTGTGTATATGTGTGTGTGTTAGGGCGTGCACGTGCATGTGTGTGCCTATAATCATAGTTCGCTGTGTGTATAATTTTTCTGCTGATACAGTTCTAGGTTCAGCAAAATGCTCCCAAATCCTGTCCTTTACCATAAGGAGGGAAAACACAAAACTGGCCTTAGATCAGTGTCTAATGGCAACAACTTCATCATACTTGCTGTGTTACATCTCCCTCTTGTGGTTATTCAAGGGAAGTGGAACACTGTTGAACTGAAACAGTTAGAATGAGACAGTTTATGGGTGCGTTTGAGTGGTAGACTAAAGCAGCCGACTGTAGCTGAAAGTGGAGAAGTGAGGTCGGGGGAGGTGTGTCTGCTACAGCAGAAAGGGGAACACTGTTGAACTGAAACAGTTAGAATGAGACAGTTTATAAGTGCGTTTGAGTGGTAGACTAAAGCAGCCGACTGTAGCTGAAAGTGGAGAAGTGAGGTCGGGGGAGGTGTGTCTGCTACAGCAGAAAGGGGAACACTGTTGAACTGAAACAGTTAGAATGAGACAGTTTATGGGTGCGTTTGAGTGGTAGACTAAAGCAGCCGACTGTAGCTGAAAGTGGAGAAGTGAGGTCGGGGGAGGTGTGTCTGCTACAGCAGAAAGGGGAACACTGTTGAACTGAAACAGTTAGAATGAGACAGTTTATGGGTGCGTTTGAGTGGTAGACTAAAGCAGCCGACTGTATCTGAAAGTGGAGAAGTGAGGTCGGGGGAGGTGTGTCTGCTACAGCAGAAAGGGGAACACTGTTGAACTGAAACAGTTAGAATGAGACAGTTTATGGGTGCGTTTGAGTGGTAGACTAAAGCAGCCGACTGTAGCTGAAAGTGGAGAAGTGAGGTCGGGGGAGGTGTGTCTGCTACAGCAGAAAGGGGAACAGCAAGGCTCGGTGAAACACGGCAGGGTTCATTGTTTAGAAAAGCTTTTCTTTGTCATGTCGATTCCCATATCACACAATCACAAACTCTAAATATATGTGTGTAAATTGTACTATCAATTGGGGAGAGAGAGACTCAAATATCACATTCATTTGAACATATCCACTGTATACATATGAATCCCTGCAGAGAGGACGAGGCGAAGCGATCAAATTTACTCTACCCAAAATCTGTCCACGTGAGATGAGCTCTTTTTTGTATCGAGGTCTATGAGAGATTGTCAAATTAAGTGAGGCTTATTTAATAGAATAGAAGTTTCATAATGTTTAAGCTGTTACAAATGTACTAATATAAGTGGATGCACATTAGTGCCTGTTGTTCACACGCATATCTGCCCTCTCATTGGCTAGAATGGTCCCACCTGATCTCGCCTGCCTTCAAATCATTAAGGACAGTATTTCCATTGTTAGAGTGGTCACTCGACTATCTTGTCAATATAATAGATCATCTTTGAATGCGGCAAAGTTGCTTCCTGTTTCAGTCACGTCTTTGGTCCCGTTCGCGTGGGTCAAACAAAAACCCTCTAATGATTGGTTGACGATAGAGCCTCCCACAATCCAGGAGATGACTGAAGGCTGCTGCTGGTGAGGAGCAACTGCAGAAGATTGAAGTCACTGCAGTCAAAACTTCATGACCTTTGATCACATATAGTGATTGTAGAGGTCATGTAGTTGACATGTAGGCATCAAGTCTGACCATTTTTATCCCAGTAAGACAACACAATTTGAAAGGCGGTGACCTCGTCAATGACTTGACAAAAGTGATCAGCTCGAACGCCATCCTATATCCCAGTACAGCAGGTATCATCAACTAGATTCATCCTATAACTTTCCTACCAGGCTCCCAGTACAGCAGGTATCATCAACTAGATCCATCCTATAACTTTCCTACCAGGCTCCCAGTACAGCAGGTATCATCAACTAGATTCATCCTATAACTTTCCTACCAGGCTCCCAGTACAGCAGGTATCATCAACTAGATTCATCCTATAACTTTCCTACCAGGCTCCCAGTACAGCAGGTATCATCAACTAGATCCATCCTATAACTTTCCTACCAGGCTCCCAGTACAGCAGGTATCATCAACTAGATTCATCCTATAACTTTCCTACCAGGCTCCCAGTACAGCAGGTATCATCAACTAGATTAATCCTATAACTTTCCTACCAGGCTCCCAGTACAGCAGGTATCATCAACTAGATCCATCCTATAACTTTCCTACCAGGCTCCCAGTACAGCAGGTATCATCAACTAGATCCATCCTATAACTTTCCTACCAGGCTCCCAGTACAGCAGGTATCATCAACTAGATCCATCCTATAACTTTCCTACCAGGCTCCCAGTACAGCAGGTATCATCAACTAGATTCATCCTATAACTTTCCTACCAGGCTCCCAGTACAGCAGGTATCATCAACTAGATTCATCCTATAACTTTCCTACCAGGCTCCCAGTACAGCAGGTATCATCAACTAGATTCATCCTATAACTTTCCTACCAGGCTAGTACAGCACTTTCATCAACTAGATTCATCCTATAACTTTCCTACCAGGCTCCCAGTACAGCAGGTATCATCAACTAGATTCATCCTATAACTTTCCTACCAGGCTCCCAGTACAGCAGGTATCATCAACTAGATTCATCCTATAACTTTCCTACCAGGCTCCCAGTACAGCAGGTATCATCAACTAGATTCATCCTATAACTTTCCTACCAGGCTCCCAGTACAGCAGGTATCATCAACTAGATTCATCCTATAACTTTCCTACCAGGCTCCCAGTACAGCAGGTATCATCAACTAGTCATCCTATAACTTTCCTACCAGGCTCCCAGTACAGCAGGTATCATCAACTAGATTCATCCTATAACTTTCCTACCAGGCTCCCAGTACAGCAGGTATCATCAACTAGATTCATCCTATAACTTTCCTACCAGGCTCCCAGTACAGCAGGTATCATCAACTAGATCCATCCTATAACTTTCCTACCAGGCTCCCAGTACAGCAGGTCATCCTATAATCACCAGGCTCCCAGTACAGCAGTATCATCAACTAGATTCATCCTATAACTTTCCTAGATTCATCCTATAACTTTCCTACCAGGCTCCCAGTACAGCAGGTATCATCAACTAGATTCATCCTATAACTTTCCTACCAGGCTCCCAGTACTTTCCTACCAGGCTCCCAGTACAGCAGGTATCATCAACTAGATTCATCCTATAACTTTCCTACCAGGCTCCCAGTACAGCAGGTATCTAGATTCATCCTATAACTTTCCTACCAGGCTCCCAGTACAGCAGGTATCATCAACTAGATTCATTCCTACCAGGCTCCCAGTACAGCAGGTATCATCAACTAGATCCATCCTATAACTTTCCTACCAGGCTCCCAGTACCAGGCTCCCAGTACAGCAGGTATCATCAACTAGATTCATCCTATAACTTTCCTACCAGGCTCCCAGTACAGCAGGTATCATCAACTAGATTCATCCTATAACTTTCCTACCAGGCTCCCAGTACAGCAGGTATCATCAACTAGATTCATCCTATAACTTTCCTACCAGGCTCCCAGTACAGCAGGTATCATCAACATCAACTAGATTCATCCTATAACTTTCCTACCAGGCTCCCAGTACAGCAGGTATCATCAACTAGATTCATCCAGGTATCATCAACTAGATTCATCCTATAACTTTCCTACCAGGCTCCCAGTACAGCAGGGTCATCCATCAAGGCTCCCAGTACAGCATCATCATCAGTACAGCAGTCCTACCAGGCTCCCAGTACAGCAGGTATCCTATAACTTTCCTACCAGGCTCCAGTACAGCATTCCTATAACTTTCCGACCAGGCTCCCAGTACAGCAGGTATCATCCTATAACTTTCCTACCAGGCTCCCAGTACAGCAGGTATCATCAACTAGATTCATCCTATAACTTTCCTACCAGGCTCCCAGTACAGCAGGTATCATCAACTAGATTCATCCTATAACTTTCCTACCAGGCTCCCAGTACAGCAGGTATCATCAACTAGATTCATCCTATAACTTTCCTACCAGGCTCCCAGTACAGCAGGTATCATCAACTACAGCAGATTCATCCTATAACTTTCCTACCAGGCTCCCAGTACAGCAGGTATCATCAACTAGATTCATCCTATAACTTTCCTACCAGGCTCCCAGTACAGCAGGTATCATCAACTAGATTCATCCTATAACTTTCCTACCAGGCTCCCAGTACAGCAGGTATCATCAACTAGATCCATCCTATAACTTTCCTACCAGGCTCCCAGTACAGCAGGTATCATCAACTAGATTCATCCTATAACTTTCCTACCAGGCTCCCAGTACAGCAGGTATCATCAACTAGATTCATCCTATAACTTTCCTACCAGGCTCCCAGTACAGCAGGTATCATCAACTAGATTCATCCTATAACTTTCCTACCAGGCTCCCAGTACAGCAGGTATCATCAACTAGATCCATCCTATAACTTTCCTACCAGGCTCCCAGTACAGCAGGTATCATCAACTAGATTCATCCTATAACTTTCCTACCAGGCTCCCAGTACAGCAGGTATCATCAACTAGATTCATCCTATAACTTTCCTACCAGGCTCCCAGTACAGCAGGTATCATCAACTAGATTCATCCTATAACTTTCCTACCAGGCTCCCAGTACAGCAGGTATCATCAACTAGATTCATCCTATAACTTTCCTACCAGGCTCCCAGTACAGCAGGTATCATCAACTAGATCCATCCTATAACTTTCCTACCAGGCTCCCAGTACAGCAGGTATCATCAACTAGATTCATCCTATAACTTTCCTACCAGGCTCCCAGTACAGCAGGTATCATCAACTAGATTCATCCTATAACTTTCCTACCAGGCTCCCAGTACAGCAGGTATCATCAACTAGATTCGTCCTATAACTTTCCTACCAGGCTCCCAGTACAGCAGGTATCATCAACTAGATTCATCCTATAACTTTCCTACCAGGCTCCCAGTACAGCAGGTATCATCAACTAGATTCATCCTATAACTTTCCTACCAGGCTCCCAGTACAGCAGGTATCATCAACTAGATTCATCCTATAACTTTCCTACCAGGCTCCCAGTACAGCAGGTATCATCAACTAGATTCATCCTATAACTTTCCTACCAGGCTCCCAGTACAGCAGGTATCATCAACTAGATTCATCCTATAACTTTCCGACCAGGCTCCCAGTACAGCAGGTATCATCAACTAGATTCATACAGCAGGTATCATAACTTCATCCTATAACTTTCCTACCAGGCTCCCAGTACAGCAGGTATCATCAACTAGATTCATCCTATCACAACTTTCCTACCAGGCTCCCAGTACAGCAGGTATCATCAACTAGATTCAGTACAGCCATATAACTTACAGCTCATTCCAGTACAGCAGGTATCATCCTCATCCTAACTTTCCTACCAGGCTCCCAGTACAGCAGGTATCATCAACTAGCTCCCAGTACAGCAGGTATCATCAACTAGATTCATCCTATAACTTTCCTACCAGGCTCCCAGTACAGCAGGTATCATCAACTAGATTCATCCTATAACTTTCCGACCAGGCTCCCAGTACAGCAGGTATCATCAACTAGATTCATCCTATAACTTTCCGACCAGGCTCCCAGTACAGCAGGTATCATCAACTAGATCCATCCTATAACTTTCCGACCAGGCTCCCAGTACAGCAGGTATCATCAACTAGATTCATCCTATAACTTTCCTACCAGGCTCCCAGTACAGCAGGTATCATCAACTAGATTCATCCTATAACTTTCCTACCAGGCTCCCAGTACAGCAGGTATCATCAACTAGATTCATCCTATAACTTTCCTACCAGGCTCCCAGTACAGCAGGTATCATCAACTAGATTCATCCTATAACTTTCCGACCAGGCTCCCAGTACAGCAGGTATCATCAACTAGATCCATCCTATAACTTTCCGACCAGGCTCCCAGTACAGCAGGTATCATCAACTAGATTCATCCTATAACTTTCCTACCAGGCTCCCAGTACAGCAGGTATCATCAACTAGATTCATCCTATAACTTTCCTACCAGGCTCCCAGTACAGCAGGTATCATCAACTAGATCCATCCTATAACTTTCCTACCAGGCTCCCAGTACAGCAGGTATCATCAACTAGATTCATCCTATAACTTTCCTACCAGGCTCCCAGTACAGCAGGTATCATCAACTAGATTCATCCTATAACTTTCCTACCAGGCTCCCAGTACAGCAGGTATCATCAACTAGATTCATCCTATAACTTTCCTACCAGGCTCCCAGTACAGCAGGTATCATCAACTAGATCATCCTATAACTTTCCTACCAGGCTCCCAGTACAGCAGGTATCATCAACTAGATTCATCCTATAACTTTCCTACCAGGCTCCCAGTACAGCAGGTATCATCAACTAGATTCATCCTATAACTTTCCTACCAGGCTCCCAGTACAGCAGGTATCATCAACTAGATTCATCCTATAACTTTCCTACCAGGCTCCCAGTACAGCAGGTATCATCAACTAGATTCATCCTATAACTTTCCTACCAGGCTCCCAGTACAGCAGGTATCATCAACTAGATCCTACCAGGCTCCCAGTACAGCAGGTATCATCCTATAACTTTCCTACCAGGCTCTACCAGCTACAGCAGGTATCATCACTTTCCTACCAGGCTCCCTAGATACCAGGCTCCCATACAGCAGGTATCATCAACTAACTTTCCTACCAGGCTCCCAGTACAGCAGGTATCATCAACTAGATTCATCCTATAACTTTCCTACCAGGCTCCCAGTACAGCAGGTATCATCAACTAGATTCATCCTATAACTTTCCTACCAGGCTCCCAGTACAGCAGGTATCATCAACTAGATTCATCCTATAACTTTCCTACCAGGCTCCCAGTACAGCAGGTATCATCAACTAGATTCATCCTATAACTTTCCTACCAGGCTCCCAGTACAGCAGGTATCATCAACTAGATTCATCCTATAACTTTCCTACCAGGCTCCCAGTACAGCAGGTATCATCAACTAGATTCATCCTATAACTTTCCTACCAGGCTCCCAGTACAGCAGGTATCATCAACTAGATCCATCCTATAACTTTCCTACCAGGCTCCCAGTACAGCAGGTATCATCAACTAGATCCATCCTATAACTTTCCTACCAGGCTCCCAGTACAGCAGGTATCATCAACTAGATTCATCCTATAACTTTCCTACCAGGCTCCCAGTACAGCAGGTATCATCAACTAGATTCATCCTATAACTTTCCTACCAGGCTCCCAGTACAGCAGGTATCATCAACTAGATTCATCCTATAACTTTCCTACCAGGCTCCCAGTACAGCAGGTATCATCAACTAGATTCATCCTATAACTTTCCTACCAGGCTCCCAGTACAGCAGGTATCATCAACTAGATCCATCCTATAACTTTCCTACCAGGCTCCCAGTACAGCAGGTATCATCAACTAGATCCATCCTATAACTTTCCTACCAGGCTCCCAGTACAGCAGGTATCATCAACTAGATTCATCCTATAACTTTCCTACCAGGCTCCCAGTACAGCAGGTATCATCAACTAGATTCATCCTATAACTTTCCTACCAGGCTCCCAGTACAGCAGGTATCATCACCACTACAGCAGGATTCCCATCCTATAACTTTCCTACCAGGCTCCCAGTACAGCAGGTATATCATCAACTACAGCAGATTCATCCTATAACTTTCCTACCAGGCTCCCAGTACAGCAGGATTCATCCTATAATCCACCAGGCTCCCAGTACAGCAGATTCATCCTATAACTTTCCTACCAGGCTCCCAGTACAGCAGGTATCATCAACTAGATTCATCCTATAACTTTCCTACCAGGCTCCCAGTACAGCAGGTATCATCAACTAGATCCATCCTATAACTTTCCTACCAGGCTCCCAGTACAGCAGGTATCATCAACTAGATTCATCCTATAACTTTCCTACCAGGCTCCCAGTACAGCAGGTATCATCAACTAGATCCATCCTATAACTTTCCTACCAGGCTCCCAGTACAGCAGGTATCATCAACTAGATCCATCCTATAACTTTCCTACCAGGCTCCCAGTACAGCAGGTATCATCAACTAGATTCAGCTGCGGGACGATATTTTCTTGAGCGGATGGTCAGGGGGCCAGAACATAATCGACCTTAAAAAGCCCAACAGATATAATATTTGACTAAAACATAAACATTTCTATCCTCGCTTATATTTGTATACAATCACATATACAGTATCTCTCTATTATGCGTAGGAATCATTTGGAACAGATTTCAAAAATTGAAATCAATTGGAGCTGTTTTTCTGGTGTTTTTACAGTCTTTATGTCTAACAATACAATACAAATGGGGGGTGGACTCATAAAATCAGCCACAGGCCAAATTTGGCCCCCAGTCGAGGAACCCTGCATTACAGGGTACTGATGGTGATGGTGATGAGGATGATGTGTTTCAGGGTCCCAGTACAGGATACTGATGGTGATGGTGGTGATGGTGATGGTGGTGGTGGTGATGAGGATGATGTGTTTCAGGGTCCCAGTACAGGATACTGATGGTGGTGGTGGTGATGAGGATGATGTGTTTCAGGGTCCCAGTACAAGATACTGATGGTGATGGTGATCAGGATGATGTGTTTCAGGGTCCCAGTACAGGATACTGATGGTGGTGGTGGTGATGAGGATGATGTGTTTCAGGGTCCCAGTACAGGATACTGATGGTGATGGTGATGAGGATGATGTGTTTCAGGGTCCCGGTACAGGGTACTGATGGTGGTGGTGGTGATGAGGATGATGTGTTTCAGGGTCCCAGTACAGGGTACTGATGGTGGTGGTGGTGATGAGGATGATGTGTTTCAGGGTCCCAGTACAGGGTACTGATGGTGATGAGGATGATGTGTTTCAGGGTCCCAGTACAGGATACTGATGGTGATGGTGGTGGTGATGAGGATGATGTGTTTCAGGGTCCCAGTACAGGGTACTGATGGTGATGGTGATGATGTGTTTCAGGGTCCCAGTACAGGATACTGATGGTGGTGGTGGTGGTGATGGTGGTGATGAGGATGATGTGTTTCAGGGTCCCAGTACAGGGTACTGATGGTGATGGTGGTGGTGATGGTGGTGATGAGGATGATGTGTTTCAGGGTCCCAGTACAGGGTACTGATGGTGATGGTGATGATGTGTTTCAGGGTCCCAGTACAGGATACTGATGGTGGTGGTGGTGGTGATGAGGATGATGTGTTTCAGGGTCCCAGTACAGGGTACTGATGGTGATGGTGGTGGTGATGGTGGTGATGAGGATGATGTGTTTCAGGGTCCCAGTACAGGGTACTGATGGTGATGGTGATGATGTGTTTCAGGGTCCCAGTACAGGGTGATCCTGTGTATTAACCGCCATACTGACGAGGAAGTCCCAGACAGGAAGTGTGACTCAGCAGCAAGACCCTCCCCTGAGGAGGAGCCCTGCAACACACACCCCTGTCCAGCATTGTGAGTGTGTGGATCTATGAACAGCCATAAGCAATAATAATAGTGTATATTGTACATATGTATTAACCCTCTCCTCATCTCTCTCTCCTCTGTGTGTGTGTCTCTGTGTGTGTCTCTCTGTGTGTCTGTGTGTGTCTCTGTGTGTGTTTCTCTCTGTGTGTGTCTCTCTGTGTGTTTCTCTCTGTGTGTCTGTGTGTTTCTCTCTGTGTGTGTCTGTGTGTGTGTCTCTGTGTGTGTCTGTGTGTGTGTCTCTGTGTGTCTCTATGTGTCTCTGTGTCTCTGTGTGTGTCTCTCTGTGTGTGTCTGTGTGTGTGTCTCTGTGTGTGTCTGTGTGTGTGTCTCTGTGTGTCTCTGTGTCTCTGTGTGTGTCTGTGTGTGTCTCTCTGTGTGTGTCTTTGTGTGTCTGTGTGTGTATGTGTGTCTCTGTGTGTATCTCTGTGTGTGTGTCTCTCTGTGTGTGTCTCTGTGTGTGTATGTGTGTATCTGTGTGTGTCTCTCTGTGTGTTTCTCTTTGTGTGTGTCTGTGTGTGTATGTGTGTCTCTGTGTCTCTCTGTGTGTGTCTCTCTGTGTGTCTCTCTGTGTGTGTCTGTGTGTCTCTGTGTGTGTCTGTGTGTTTCTCTCTGTGTGTGTCTATGTGTATGTGTGTCTCTGTGTGTCTGTGTGTGTCTCTGTGTGTGTGTGTGTGTGTGTGTGTCTCTGTGTGTCTCTGTGTGTCTCTGTGTGTGTATGTGTAGCTTCGAGGCCAGCTCATGGTCAGAGTGCAGTGTGTCTTGTGGTATGGGAGTACAGCAGAGACAGCTTCAGTGCAGACAGAGCTTTGGGAACCGTTCCACCATGGTTCAACCACAACGCTGCTCCAACCTAACCCCACCTGACCTCACCCAGTCCTGCCAGCTACGACTCTGCTCACACTGGGAGATAGGCACCGACTGGAGCTCTGTGAGTATAGAAAGTGTGTGTGTGAGTGTGTGTGTGGCAGGGGGGTATGTTAATATTCACACAGGGAAATGGTGTATGTGTGTTTAGTTTGACATTTTATGAGAATGTGTGTTGACGTCTATAGGTTGCGATCCATCCTGTTTTCCAATGTCTTTGTTCTGTTGTAGGTTTTCCTAACATTCTCATTTGAACTCAACAGTGCTCAGTAGACTGTGGCATGGGGAAGAGAACTCGTAATGTCCGCTGTGTCAGTGACCATGGCAGCGTGGTGAATGACAAGGAGTGTAACGCCAGGCTCCGCCCACAAGGAAGTGAGGACTGTCACATGGGGCCCTGTGTAACCAACTGGTACTTCACTGGCTGGTCCAACACTGTGAGTACTACACACACACACACACACACACACACATAGACACGCACAGACATACAGACATAGGGACACGGACACACATACAGTACATGCTCATTCTAAATCAATACACTAACTTCTCTAATACCCCCATCTCTCTCTCTCTCTCTCTCTCTCTCTCTCTCTCTCTCTCTCTCAGTGTTCAGCCCCGTGTGGTCCAGGTGTTCAGAGGAGAGAGGTGTTGTGTCTGACCCGTGGAGGGAGAGAGGGAGGAGAGTGTTTGGGGGACAAACCGGCGGACATGAAGGCGTGTAACGGGGGTCCGTGTGCTCCCACCTACATGTGGTACAGTAGCCCCTGGGGTCAGGTAAGAGGAGCAGGGTTGTGGCAGCCATCGATCAATACTGTTACCAATATAATCAGTCACTTCAATTCATCATTATTTTTTTTGTAATGGATGGATAGATATGTACATATGAAAAGAAATGAACAGTACTGTAATGGATGGATAGATATTTACTTTTTATTTTGTCTTCTCCTGCCTCTCTTCCCTCTCGCCTTTTGTCTTCTCCTGCCTCTCTTCCCTCTCGCCTTTTGTCTTCTCCTGCCTCTCTTCCCTCTCGCCTTTTGTCTTCTCCTGCCTCTCTTCCCTCTCGCCTTTTGTCTTCTCCTGCCTCTCTTCCCTCTCGCCTTTTGTCTTCTCCTGCCTCTCTTCCCTCTCGTCTTTTGTCTTCTCCTGCCTCTCTTCCCTCTCGCCTTTTGTCTTCTCCTGCCTCTCACTCCTCACTTCTCTTCTCTCCCTCCTCCCTCTCTTCCCTCTCGCCTTTTGTCTTCTCCTGCCTCTCTTCCCTCTCACTCCTCGCTTCTCTTCTCGCCCTCCTCCCTCTCTTCCCTCTCGCCTTTTGTCTTCTCCTGCCTCTCTTCCCTCTCACTCCTCGCTTCTCTTCTCGCCCTCCTCCCTCTCTTCCCTCTCGCCTTTTGTCTTCTCCTGCCTCTCTTCCCTCTCACTCCTCGCTTCTCTTCTCGCCCTCCTCCCTCTCTTCCCTCTCGCCTTTTGTCTTCTCCTGCCTCTCTTCCCTCTCACTCCTCGCTTCTCTTCTCGCCCTCCTCCCTCTCTTCCCTCTCGTCTTTTGTCTTCTCCTGTCTCTCTTCCCTCTCACTCCTCGCTTCTTTTCTCGCCCTCCTCCCTCTCTTCCCTCTCACTCCTCGCTTCTCTTCTCTCCCTCCTCCCTCTCTTCCCTCTCACTCCTCGCTTCTCTTCTCTCCCTCCTCCCTCTCTTCCCTCTCACTCCTCGCTTCTCTTCTCGCCCTCCTCCCTCTCTTCCCTCCTCCAGTGTAGTGCTCCATGTGGGAATGGAACTCAGCGAAGGGACATCATCTGTGTGGAGAAGATGGGGACAGATTTCAAAGTGGCACCGATCAGCCAGTGTACCCAGCTGGAAAAGCCTCCCTCGGTGCAGACGTGTGCGATGGAAGCATGTCAGCCTCAGTGGTTTACTACGGAGTGGAGCGCGGTGAGAGAGGAGAGGAGAGGAGAGGAGAGGGGAGAGAGGAGGAGAGAGGGAGGAGAGGAGAGAGGAGGAGAGAGGAGAGGAGAGAAAGAGAAGAGAGGGAGGAGAGGAGAGGAGAGAGAGAGGAGAGGAGAGAGGAGAGGAGAGCGGGAGGAGAGGAGAGGAGAGGGGGAGGAGAGAAGGAGGAGAGGAGAGAGGGAGGAGAGGAGATGAGAGAATGAGGAGAGGAGAAAGAGAGGGAGGAGAGAGGGAGGAGAGGAGAGAAAGAGGAGAGCGGGAGGAGAGGAGAGAGAGAGAGAGAGAGAGAGCGGGAGGAGAGGAGAGGAGAGGAGAGAGAGGAGAGGAGAGAGGAGAGCGGGAGGAGAGGAGAGAGAGAGAGGAGAGGAGAGAAAGAGGAGAGAGGGAGGAGAGAGGGAGGAGAGGAGGAGAGGGGGAGGAGAGAAGGAGGAGAGGAGAGAGGGAGGAGAGGAGATGAGAGAAGGAGGAGAGGAGGAGAGAGAGGGAGGAGAGGAGAGAGAGAGGGAGGAGAGAAGGAGGAGAGGAGAGAGGGAGGAGAGGAGAGGAGGGAGGGAGGAAAGGTGAGAAGGAGGAGAGGAGAGAAGGAGGGGAGGAGAGGAGAGAGGGAGAGAAAGAGGAGAGAGGGAGGAGAGGAGAGAGAGAGGAGAGGAGAGAAAGAGGAGAGAGGGAGGAGAGGAGGAGAGGGGGAGGAGAGAATGAGAGAAGGAGGAGAGGAGAAAGAGAGGGAGGAGAGAGGGAGGAGAGGAGAGAAAGAGGAGAGCGGGAGGAGAGGAGAGAGAGAGAGAGAGCGGGAGGAGAGGAGAGGAGAGAGAGAGAGAGAGGAGAGGAGAGAGGAGAGCGGGAGGAGAGGAGAGAGAGAGGAGAGGAGAGAAAGAGGAGAGAGGGAGGAGAGAGGGAGGAGAGGAGGAGAGGGGGAGGAGAGAAGGAGGAGAGGAGAGAGGGAGGAGAAGAGATGAGAGAAGGAGGAGAGGAGGAGAGGAGAGAGAGAGGGAGGAGAGAAGGAGGGAGGAGAGGAGAGGAGGGAGGGAGGAAAGGTGAGAAGGAGGAGAGGAGAGAAGGAGGGGAGGAGAGGAGAGAGGGAGAGAAAGAGGAGAGAGGGAGGAGAGGAGAGAGAGAGGAGAGGAGAGAAAGAGGAGAGAGGGAGGAGAGGGGGAGGAGAGAATGAGAGAAGGAGGAGAGGAGAGAGGGAGGAGAGGAGAGAGGAGAGGAGAGAAAGAGGAGAGCGGGAGGAGAGGAGAGGAGAGAGAAAGAGAGAGCGGGAGGAGAGAGCGAGAGAGAGGAGAGGAGGAGAGAAAGAGGAGAGCGGGAGGAGAGGAGAGGAGAGAGAGAGAGGAGAGGAGAGAAAGAGGAGAGAGGGAGGAGAGGAGGAGAGGGGGAGGAGAGAAGGAGGAGAGGAGAGAGGGAGGAGAGGAGATGAGAGAAGGAGGAGAGGGGGAGAGAGAGGGAGGAGAGGAGACAGAGAGGGAGGAGAGAAGGAGGAGAGGAGAGAGGGAGGAGAGGAGGGAGGGAGGAAAGGAGAGAAGGAGGAGAGGAGAGAAGGAGGGGAGGAGGGGAGAGAGGGAGAGAAAGAGGAGAGAGGGAGGAGGGGAGAGAAGGAGGAGAGGAGAGGAGAGAGGAGGGAGAGGAGACGAGGAGAGGAGAGAAGGAGGAGAGAGAGAGGAAAGGAGAGGAGAGGAGGAGGAGAGAGAGAGAAAAGGAGAGGAGAGGAGGAGGAGAGAGAACATAATTACGACCTTGAATTGCAGTTGGTTGTTGATCACGAGAAAGATGTTGACCATCCTCCTCTCTCTTTCTCCTCTTCTATCTCTCTCCCACAGTGCTCTCGTTCCTGTGGTAAGGGGCTACAGATCAGAGAAGTACGGTGTCTCACACCTGACAAACAGCACAGCCCAGAATGCTCCCCTACAGACAAACCTGACCAGGAGCAGCTCTGCAATACCATACCCTGCAGTCCACAGGTCGCAGGTGTGTGTGTGTGTGTGTGTGTGTGCGTGCGTGCGTGCGTGCGTGTGTGTGTTTACAGTGCCTTCAGAAAATACTTTTTCCACATGTGGTGTTACAAAGTGGAATTAAAATGGACATTGTCATTTTTTATCAATAATCTACACAAAATACGCTGTAATGTCACTGCAAAAAATAAATAATAATAATTGTATATATGGAAAATAAAACACTAATATGTCTTGATTAGATAAGTATTCAACCCCCTGAGTCAATACATGTTAGAATCACCTTTGGCAGTGATTACAGCTGTGAGTCTTTCTGGGTAAGTCTCTTAAGAGCTTTGCACAACTGGATTGTACAATATTTTGCCCATTTATTCTTAAAACAATTATTCAAGCTCTATCAAGTCGGTTGTTGATCATTGCTAGACAGCCATTTTCAAATCTTGCCATAGATTTTCAAGCCGATTTAAGTCAAAAGTGTAACTAGGCCACTCAGGAACATTCAGTATGGTCTTGGTAAGCAACTCCAGTGTATATTTGGCCTTGAAAGGTATATATTATTCCTGAATTCATCTCCTGGTCTCTGGTGGAAAAGCAGACTGAACCAGGTTTTTCTTTAAGATTTTGCCTGTGCTTAGCTCTATTTGGTTTATTTTTATCCTAAAAAACTCCTGAGGCCTTGCCGATGACAAGCATACCCATAACATGATGGAGCTACCAACATGATTGAATATATGGAGTGGTACTCAATTATGTGTTGTGTTGAATTTGCCCAAAACATATCTTTGCCACATTTTTTGCAGTATTACTTTAGTGCCTTATTGTAAACAGAATGTATATTTTTTGCAGTATTACTTTAGTGCCTTATTGTAAACAGAATGTATATTTTTTGCAGTATTACTTTAGTGCCTTATTGTAAACATAATGTATATTTTTTTATTTCTGTACAGGCTTCCTTCTTTTCACATTTATGTTAGTATTTTGGAGTAATTACAATGTTGTTGCTCCATCCTCAGTTTTCTCCTATCATAGCCATTAAACTGATTTAATGTCACCACTGGCCTCATGGTGAAATCACTGAGCGGTTTCCTTCCTCTCCAGCAACTGAGTTAGGAAGGACGCCTGTATCTTTGTAGTGACTGGGTGTATTGATACCATCCAATGTGTAATTAATAACTTCACCTTGCTCAAAGGGTTAGTCAAGTCTGCTTGATTTTTTTACCCATCTACCAATCGGTGCCCTTTGTGAACCATTGGAAAACCTCCCTGGTCTTTGTGGTTGAATCTGTGCTTGAAATTCACTGTTTGACTGAGGGACCTTACAGATAAATGTATATGTGGGGTACAGAGATGAGGTAGTCATTTAAAAATCATGTTAAACACTATTATTGCACACAGAGAGAGTCCATGCAACTTATTATGTAACATGTTAAGCACATTTTTACTCCTGAACTTATTTAGGCTTGCCATAACAAAGGTTGAATACTTATTAACTCAAGACATTTCAGCTTTTCATTTTGATTTGTAAACATTTGTAAAAACATAATTCCACTTTGACATTATTGGGTATTGTGTGTAGATTAGTGACACACAATCTCAATTTAATCAATTTTAAATTCAGGCTGTAACAACAAAATGTGGAAAAGGTCAAGGGGTGTGAATACTATATGAAGGCACTGTGTGTGATGCTTGTGAGATTTGAAATCTAACCCTTTCTTTCTCCCTCTTCTCTCCTCCTCTTCCCTCTCACCTCTCCCCTTTCTTCCTCCCCTCCACTCTCCCCTCTCCTCCTCTTCCCTCTCCCCCTCTCTTTCTCCCCTCCACTCTTCCCTCTCCCCTCTCCCCTCTCTTTCTCCCCTCCACTCTTCCCTCTCCCCTCTCCCCTCTCCTCCTCTCCCCCTCTCTTCCTCCCCTCCACTCTTCCCTCTCCTCCTCTTCCCTCTCCCCCTCTCTTTCTCCCCTCCACTCTTCCCTCTCCCCTCTCCTCTCCCCCTCTCTTCCTCCCCTCCACTCTTCCCTCTCCCCTCTCCTTCTCTCCCCTCTCCTCCTCTTCCATCTCCCCCTCTCTTCTTCCTCTCTTCCTCTTCCCTCTCCTCCATCCACTCTCCCCTCTCCCCCTCTCTTCCTCCCCTCCACTCTTCCCTCTCTTCCACTCTTCCCTCTCCCCTCTCCCCCTCTTCCCTCTCCCCCTCTCCTCTATCCTCTCCTCCTCTTCCCTCTCCCCCTCTCTTCCTCCCCTCCACTCTTCCCTCTCCCCCTCTCTTCCTCTTCCCTCTCCCCCTCTCTTCCTCCCCTCCACTCTTCCCTCTCTTCCACTCTCCCCTCTCCTCCTCTTCCCTCTCCCCCTCCTCCTCCCCTCCACTCTTCCCTCTCTCTCCTCCTCTTCCCTCTCCCCCTCTCTTCCTACCCTCCACTCTCCCCTATCCCCCTCTCCCCCTCTTCCCTCTCCCCCTCTCCTCTTCCCCTCCACTCTTCCCTCTCTCCTCTCCTCCTCTTCCCTCTCCCCCTCTCTTCCTCCCCTCCACTCTTCCCTCTCCCCCTCTCTTCCTCCCCTCCACTCTTCCCTCTCTCCTCTCCTCCTCTTCCCTCTCCCCCTCTCTTCCTCTTCCCTCTCCCCCTCTCTTCCTCCCCTCCACTCTTCCCTCTCCTCCCCTCCACTCTCTCCTCTCCTCCCCTCCACTCTTCCCTCTCCTCTCCTCCTCTCATCTGCTCTGCTCTGCTCTGCTCTCCTCTACTCTCTCTGTAGATGAGAACTGCAGGGACCTGCGTCATAACTGTGTGATGGTGGTTCAGGCCAGACTGTGTGTCTACTCCTACTACAAGACTGCCTGCTGCGCCTCATGTACCCAGAGTGCTCAGCGGGCCAAGAGGCACTGACCAGCCAATAACAGGCTTCCAGCCGAGATCAGCCAGGGGTCAGGGTTTAAGGGGTTAGAAGTCAAAGCGCAGGTTACCATAGAAATGATCAGACCATAGAAATGGAGTGGGTAGAGTGGATATATTACCACATAAAGTGGTGATTGAATTGTGTTCTGGGCCAGATGTACAGCCGTTATAGAAGGGATGTTTTGGAATGTGAGTTACTTTGTTACTAACTACATTTCTTACATTTGATGGGTTATCTGCATATGCAAAAGATGTGCCAATGACATTGTACAGAGCTCCATAATATGGAACATATCTGATTTCTGTTTCTATGGCTGAGAGATGCTGTGGATGATGTATGTACACCCAGGACCTGGGTCCAGAGCTCTGTCCCAGTAGCCAAACTTGTATACCACTTAGTGTGAGGTGAAGTATTGTCCATGCATACTATGTAGTATGCTAGTATGGATAGATGGGACCCAGAAGGTATAACCCAATAGCAGTGTAAGTCTATGATGTATGTTTTCTATGTTTGTGTTCTATATGCCAAAAACTATTTTAAATGTCTCCTCAGTGTTTATACAGCATCATCAACATTTGGTGAAAACATACCAAAATGTAAAATGGTGGCCTAGTACAAGTGACCTGTTTTTAAAGGACAATAGTGGAGAGATGCCCATAACCTGAGAACGCCCCCAATCTGAAAACAAGCAGAGGTAGAATGAAACGACTGTATGGTCTATTGGTGACTGTCCAGGTATCCAACCTGTGCCCTCACAACTGTTAGCCCACTGAACTAAAGCCCCTGAGAGCTAATACCAGTATTCAGGCCTCAGCCAAGGTTACACCCAACCACCTCTGCTACATACAGAAAATATACCACTACCTGAGACATTTGTATCATCTGACCCATCAATATGTTCAAGAATGGTAGGTATTGAAATCACATTGTATTCATTTATGTATTCATTCTCAGAAATGCATTTGCCACAATATGCTGAAGAGCAAGCTGTGTCTGAAAGGTCCAATTCAGCTGTTTTTATCTCAATATCAAATCCTTTCTGGGTAACAATTAAGTACCCTACTGTGACTGTTTTCAATTCAAATGGTCAAAAACAAACAAAATAACTTCTTTGCAAAGAGACATTTCTCAAGCAAGAATTTTGCTAGGAAACTGAAAACTACTGTAGCTGTTATTGGCAGAGAGGTTTGAAACTATTTCTCTTGTTGGTCTCTTAACTAACTGGTGATGTCACCATGCAGACCAAAACTTCATCCCACCAAAACAGGGAGAAATTTCAGGCGGTCTTTTCAAACAGCTCTTACACTAAAATGCATTATCATCATTTTCACAATTTCACAGTATTATTCCAAACTCATAGTGTGGTAGGATATATAAAACACAGGAGAATCACGTTTTTGAGTGCACTGGGCCTTTAACTTCCAAAGGAGTAAGTAACATCTCCCTGACTAATTTGTGTTTTTACTGAAAATGTTTAAAAGGGTTCTTGGACTTAAACAAAGCTCTTTTTAACGGATATTGCCCCTATGCCTTGACATAGTTGTAAAATGTTATTGTATGTTACGTCTACAGCATACAGACACACGGACACACACACACACACACACACACACACACTCCACAGGTGAACAATGTGTATATTTGTCAGTCAATATTACATTTGTATGTCTATATTTCTGTGTGAACATATACTTAATATACATATACATAAATATCTATATTGTGGAATGATTTGAATTTTAGGCATACTGTACATGTTAACTGTATGCATATATTCATATAAAGTATTCATATTTTTCAGTCATCATATTAAGAAGAACAAATTATATTTTGCTACCCTTAGATGGTGTGTGTTGTGTGTGTGTTTGTCTTCCTGTCTCTGTGATGTTGCCTATTTGTGTTTATTTGTGTGAGTATGCAGCCCTGGGTGTATTCTTGTATGAGTCTATCTGTGAATGTCATTTTCATGTTTTAAATCGTTTTTAGTAGAAACAAAAAGTTTTATATTAAAAAGTCTGAAAAAAAGGATAGTAATTTATCTATTAGAAAAAAATACATGTAATTTATTTGTTTTCTTAAGAGGAGCTGTAGCAAATTCCCTTTGTTGCTACCGTGTCAGAGTTTATGATCAGAAGTTATTGCGTAGAAGTATATGGATTTTGTATTATTTTGAAAAAGGCAAACGAGTGTGAGGAAAATGCTATCACAAACTTAATTTGAAATAAAAACTGAAACCAGAAAATAGTGCACTTTTCTTTCCCCCAATTAGCAGGCCTAGATGTCCACTGAGACCTACAGTACATTGTAATTAAGTAGACCTTCATATCCTCAACAGTGGCCAGGTGGCCGTATTGTGTGCTTGTAAAGTTGTAGCCAACTTGTCTTCCCTTGTTCAGAATAGACTAGGTTGTGTTGTGATAATAACTCAAGCAAACTTAATATGACTTCATGGATCTAACGTTAACTCTACGAAACAAACGACACCATTCTGGGTATAAATGCTAACCTGACCATAAATCAGGATCTATAGGGGGCAATTTCACCCTATTCTAGCCCTAGGCCTACTCCACAGACGACAGAGAAACCGAAAAGTCCCAGTTCTGACACCACCATGAAAGAGGCCCGAACATCAGTTCCTCATGCATGCTCGTGCCGTTGCCTACAGCTACGCTCAGTGGGTGATACCGTGGTAGGCCGCGCGTGCCGTTCAGCGGCTTGTGCCTGGTATAGACCCCGCGTGTGTGAACGGACGATATATAACGGTGGGGAGCAGTAGGCGGGGAGAGGGGGCATGAGGTGGTGGGAGGCAGATGGTGACCTTTCAGAGTAAATTACCCCGAACTCTCTGAATCCTCTCCTCAAGCGCGAGGGGGGTGGCAGAAGAAGAAAACAAACACACACCGGAAAGAGACCAAAGAGAACCCCACCAGCAATAAAGATGAGTTAAAAAGCTTCATAGTTTGATGAAGGTTGTAAATATCTTGGTTCAGGACCATGGACAGATGAGGTCTGCTGTGCCTGTCTGTATCAGAGCGGTGAGGATCCCTCCCTCACTAGGCTGAAACGACGGTGTATTATTGTAGGTTAACCCATACTGTTAGATCAGTGTAGTCTGTAGCATAGGCCTATCCTCTTCTCTATTTTCGCTTTCTCCCCTTTCTCTCGCACATTAGGCTAGCCTATGTGTGCACATTATGGATATGATTACGAATTTAGTGTTTGTTCAACACGCAGAAGAGAACTGGTTAGGGCAACCTCAAGGCTGGCGTGTGTGTGTTGTGTGCGCAGCTGTAGTCATGACGCCGCTCGCGCGCGCTGGTAGTATGGCAGGCTTCAGCACCACGGCCAGAGCTCGCGGCCAGAACAATAGGCAGCACGGCGTTCCAGAACTTCAGGCACCGTCCACGAGCACTCACACACTGGACACTAACGTAGACATAGTCAAAGAGCTTGTTTGAAAACGCTTATACAAATTGTCGACTAATGCTGGTTTTAAAAACTGAAATAGCTGTCCATATATATTCCACAGTGTTCCCTATATGCTACTTTCAGGGCTAAAGGTGTAGGCTACGTCTACGAAAGATAAAATGGGTTCTCTTTTTAAGGTTGGAGTAGAGTTTTTGACGGTCCCTGACTTTTACGTCACAGCCTGTCCACCGCTCGAGGGAGAGGGGGGAGGGAGGGCAGGATAGAGAGAGAGGGAGACACCGGTAGACGACGTCAAACGCTACGGTAGCCTATACTCTGAGGGAAAAGAGGGGTAGCGCGGGAGGGAAACGTTAGATATTAATAAGTATATTTTAATATATGTGTTAGCCCTTAAATGTTTATATAAATGGACTGCTGGATTTATCAATAGCTGGCAGCTGCAGAAATAGTTTTAAAGAATATAGCCTTGTAGCCTAATTATTGCAGAAATTTGACTATTCTAACAGGCAGGGCAGTACTCAGAGAGTGACTGACTGGCTTTACCGGATTTGCCAATAGTCGTGACGAGAGGATAGAGCAAATAACGGATCACCAAGGCACCGGTTTGGGGATATGTGATCTGATGATCGCTTGCCAAGACGTGAGACCTTAACGGGAGCAGCAACTCCACTGATCTGTTACGGATTCGAAACCGGGAGAGGGAGCGATTGGCACAAAGAGCGGAGAACGAATCGCATTGAGCCTACTATTCCCGGAGGGAGGATAACAGGAGACGCGCACTGAAGACAACAACGCCACGGTAAAACGTGGTTAAAATAAACAAAATCATCTCAAATTACTCTCGGGATTATTTTACAACGTGGAGTGAAGGATCTCTTGAAATCGGTAGGATTTTTAAGACCAAAGCTCCATATTGTGTTTTTGTGCGCATGTGTTTTATGTGTGTTTTGTGTGTATGTTGAGCCGGGGCGGACAAAGAGATGAGCCCCCATACGTTGACATCCAATGAGTGTATGTAACCTACAGCTGGCCAAACAAAGAAACCGCTCACAGCCGCTCTACAGCGCTCATCTACGGTCTAAACCATATATTTTCCTTTCCCCAGGGGCTCCGAACACTCTCACGTCCTAAAGGTAATATATCACTTTTATTGATATTTAATTTTAATTTCTGTTTTATTGCAATTTAAATGTCTTAATTATTTTTTGATTGGCTGTTCATCATTTGCATAATTGTTTTTATGAGAGGCGCAAGTGCCATTGTCTGTGTCAATAGGCTAATATTGTAAAGATATGAGAATTCATCCAAAAATATTGATTTGGTTTTATTCAATGAATCAATGATCCTATATTATTAAAAAAAGAAAATAACACATTTACATATCTTGTTTTTATGTCCATCTCCTTTTCCTTCTCTCCTCCAACACCCTCCAGCTCTGGTCGCTCCTCTCCAGAGGACCACGACTCTGCTCGCACTCACCCCGCTCTTCTCACCTCGAACCCCGCAGAGCGCCTGTCGTTCTCCCCGCTGTCTCCCGATGAAGGAAGCCGACGCGATCAAGCTGTTCGTGGGGCAGATTCCTCGGAATCTAGAGGAGAAGGACCTCAAACCGATCTTTGAACAGTTCGGGAAGATCTACGAGCTGACGGTGATAAAGGACAAATACACCGGCATGCACAAAGGTAGGCGAATAATGGGAACCCAGCCACCTGTAGAAATAATTCTGGACACAAATAGGCGTTTGGGCTAGACTACTCACTGGCAGACACACACACACACACACACACACACACACACACACACACACAC
>NC_092148.1:11375295-11385915 GCF_045791955.1 Oncorhynchus clarkii lewisi | reverse complement strand
AGCTACAGGAGGTTGATAGTAATGCTGGTGTAGGTTGATAGTAATGCTGGTGTAGGTTGATAGTCATGCTGGTCTAGGTTGATAGTAATGCTGGTCTAGGTTGATAGTAATGCTGGTCTAGGTTGATAGTAATGCTGGTCTAGGTTGATAGTAATTGTTACGGTGCGTGAATGAGGACCCAAAAGCGAATTAACTTAAACAGAGCTTCTTTAATTACCAAACATAGGTAGGCTCAGACGGACCGGCAGATTCCGACAGGACAAGACAAGGTTACAGCAAACATGACGACAGTCTGGTTCAGGCATGAAACACAACAAACAAGAATCCGACAAGGACAGGAGCAGGAACAGAGAGAGATATAGGGACCTAATCAGAGGGAAAAAGGGAACAGGTGGGAAAAGGGGTGACGAGGTGGTTAGGAGGAGACAAGGCACAGCTGGGGGAAAGAGGGGGAGAAAAGGTAACCTAACAACGACCAGCAGAGGGAGACAGGATGAAGGGAAAGGACAGAGACAAGACACAACATGACAGTACATGACAGTACCCCCCCACTCACCGAGCGCCTCCTGGCGCACTCGAGGAGGAAACCTGGCGGCAACGGAGGAAATCCTCGATCAGCGCACGGTCCAGCACGTCCCGAGAGGGAACCCAACTCCTCTCCTCAGGACCGTACCCCTCCCAATCTACGAGGTACTGGTGACCACGGCCCCGAGGACGCATGTCCAAAATTCTACGGACCCTGTAGATGGGTGCGCCCTCGACAAGGATGGGGGGGGGGGGGGGGGAAGACGAGCGGGGGCGCGAAGGACGGGCTTGATGCAGGAGACATGGAAGACCGGGTGGACGCGACGAAGGTATCGCGGAAGAAGAAGTCGAACTGCGACAGGATTAATGACCCGAGAAATACGGAACGGACCAATGAACCGCGGGGTCAACTTGCGAGAAGCCGTCTTAAGGGGAAGGTTCTGAGTGGAGAGCCAAACTCTCTGACCGCGACAATATCTAGGACTCTTAGTTCTACGCTTATTAGCAGCCCTCACAGTCTGCGTCCTATAACGGCAAAGTGCAGACCTGACCCTCTTCCAGGTGCGCTCGCAACGTTGGACAAAAGCCTGAGCGGAGGGGACGCTGGACTCGGCGAACTGAGATGAGAACAGCGGAGGCTGGTACCCGAGGCTACTCTGAAAAGGAGATAGCCCGGTCGCAGACGAAGGAAGCGAGTTGTGGGCGTATTCTGCCCAGGGGAGCTGTTCTGACCAAGACGCAGGGTTGCGAAAAGAAAGACTGCGTAAGATGCGACCAATAGTCTGATTGGCCCGTTCTGCTTGACCGTTAGACTGGGGGTGAAAGCCGGAAGAGAGACTGACGGAAGCCCCAATCAAACGGCAAAACTCCCTCCAAAATTGAGACGTGAATTGCGGACCTCTGTCCGAAACGACGTCTGACGGAAGGCCATGAATTCTGAAAACATTCTCGATGATGATTTGTGCCGTCTCTTTAGCAGAAGGAAGCTTAGCAAGGGGAATGAAATGAGCCGCCTTAGAGAACCTATCGACAACCGTAAGAATAACAGTCTTCCCCGCTGACGAAGGCAGTCCGGTGACAAAATCTAAGGCGATGTGAGACCACGGTCGAGAGGGAATAGGAAGCGGCCTGAGACGGCCGGCAGGAGGAGAGTTACCGGACTTAGTCTGCGCGCAGACCGAACAAGCAGCCACGAAACGACGCGTGTCATGCTCCCGGGTGGGCCACCAAAAACGCTGGCGAATGGAAGCAAGCGTACCCCGAACGCCAGGGTGGCCGGCTAACTTGGCAGAGTGAGCCCACTGAAGAACGGCCAGACGAGTAGGAACGGGAACGAAAAGAAGGTTCCTAGGACAAGCGCGCGGCGACGGAGTGTGAGTGAGCGCTTGCTTTACCTGCCTCTCAATTCCCCAGACAGTCAACCCGACAACACGCCCCTCAGGGAGAATCCCCTCGGGGTCAGTGGAGGCTACTGAAGAACTGAAGAGACGAGACAAAGCATCAGGCTTGGTGTTCTTAGAGCCCGGACGATAAGAAATCACGAACTCGAAACGAGCGAAAAACAGCGCCCAACGCGCCTGACGCGCATTAAGTCGTTTGGCAGAACGGATGTACTCAAGGTTCCTATGGTCAGTCCAAACGACAAAAGGAACGGTCGCCCCCTCCAACCACTGTCGCCATTCGCCTAGGGCTAACCGGATGGCGAGCAGTTCGCGGTTACCCACATCATAGTTACGTTCCGACGGCGACAGGCGATGAGAAAAATACGCGCATGGGTGGACCTTGTCGTTAGAGAGGTGGCCCTGGACCGACTGAACACCGTGCGCAGATCGTGATATTCCTCCGGCACCCCTGTCAAATCACCAGGCTCCTCCTGTGAAGAAGAGACAGAGGAAACAGGAGGGATAGCAGACATTAAACATTTCACATGACAAGAGACGTTCCAGGAGAGGATAGAATTACTAGACCAATTAATGGAAGGATTATGACAAACTAGCCAGGGATGGCCCAAAACAACAGGTGTAAAAGGTGAACGAAAAATTAAAAAAGAAATGGTTTCACTATGATTACCAGAAACAGTGAGGGTTAAAGGTAGCGTCTCACGCTGAATCCTGGGGAGAGGACTACCATCCAGGGCGAACAAGGCCGTGGGCTCCTTTAACTGTCTGAGAGGAATGTCATGTTCCCGAGCCCAGGTCTCGTCCATAAAACAGCCCTCCGCCCCAGAGTCTATTAAGGCACTGCAGGAAGCTGACGAACCGGTCCAGCGTAGATGGACCGACAAGGTAGTGCAGGATCTTGAAGGAGAGACAGGAGTAGTAGCGCTCACCAGTAGCCCTCCGCTTACTGATGAGCTCTGGCTTTTACTGGACATGAAGTGACAAAATGACCAGCAGAACCGCAATAGAGACAGAGGCGGTTGGTGATTCTCCGTTCCCTCTCCTTAGTCGAGATGCGGATACCTCCCAGCTGCATAGGCTCAGCTCCCGAGCCGGCAGAGGAAGATGGTAGTGATGCGGAGAGGGGGGCAACGGAGAACGCGAGCTCCTTTCCACGAGCTCGGTGACGAAGATCAACCCGTCGCTCAATGCGAATAGCGAGTTCAATCAAGGAATCCACGCTGGAAGGAACCTCCCGGGAGAGAATCTCATCCTTTACCTCTGCGCGGAGACCCTCCAGAAGACGAGCGAGCAAAGCCGGCTCGTTCCAGCCACTGGAGGCAGCAAGAGTGCGAAACTCAATAGAGTAGTCTGTTATGGATCGATTGCCTTGACATAGGGAAGACAGGGCCCTGGAAGCCTCCTCCCCAAAAACAGATCGATCAAAAACCCGTATCATCTCCTCCTTAAAGTCCTGATACTGGTTAGTACACTCAGCCCTTGCCTCCCAGATTGCCGTGCCCCACTCACGAGCCCGTCCAGTAAGGAGAGATATGACGTAGGCGACACGAGCAGTGCTCCTGGCGTAAGTGTTGGGCTGGAGAGAAAACACAATATCACACTGGGTGAGGAACGAGCGGCATTCAGTGGGCTCCCCAGAGTAACACGGCGGGTTATTGATTCTGGGCTCCGGAGATTCGAAAGCCCTGGAAGTGGCCGGTGGATCGAGGCGGAGATGGTGAACCTGTTCTGTGAGGTTGGAGACTTGGGTGGCCAGGGTCTCAACGGCATGTCGAGCAGCAGACAATTCCTGCTCGTGTCTGCCTAGCATCGCTCCCTGGATCCCGACGGCTGAGTGGAGAGGATCCGAAGTCGCTGGGTCCATTCTTGGTCGGATTCTTCTGTTACGGTGCGTGAATGAGGACCCAAAAGCGAATTAACTTAAACAGAGCTTCTTTAATTACCAAACATAGGTAGGCTCAGGCGGACCGGCAGATTCCGACAGGACAAGACAAGGTTACAGCAAACATGACGACAGTCTGGTTCAGGCATGAAACACAACAAACAAGAATCCGACAAGGACAGGAGCAGGAACAGAGAGAGATATAGGGACCTAATCAGAGGGAAAAAGGGAACAGGTGGGAAAAGGGGTGACGAGGTGGTTAGGAGGAGACAAGGCACAGCTGGGGGAAAGAGGGGGAGAAAAGGTAACCTAACAACGACCAGCAGAGGGAGACAGGATGAAGGGAAAGGACAGAGACAAGACACAACATGACAGTACATGACAGTAATGCTGGTCTAGGTTGATAGTAATGCTGGTGTAGGTTGATAGTAATGCTGGTCTAGGTTGATAGTAATGCTGGTGTAGGTTGATAGTAATACTGGTGTAGGTTGATAGTAATGCTGGTCTAGGTTGATGGTAATGCTGGTTTAGGTTGATAGTAATGCTAGTCTAGGTTGATAGTAATGCTGGTCTAGGTTGATAGTAATGCTGGTCTAGGTTGATAGTAATGCTGGTGTAGGTTGATAGTAATGCTGGTCTAGGTTGATAGTAATGCTGGTGTAGGTTGATAGTAATGCTGGTCTAGGTTGATAGTAATGCTGGTCTAGGTTGATGGTAATGCTGGTTTAGGTTGATAGTAATGCTGGTCTAGGTTGATAGTAATGCTGGTGTAGGTTGATAGTAATGCTGGTCTAGGTTGATAGTAATGCTGGTCTAGGTTGATGGTAATGCTGGTGTAGGTTGATAGTAATGCTGGTCTAGGTTGATAGTCATGCTGGTTTAGGGTGATAGTAATGCTGGTGTAGGTTGATAGTAATGCTGGTGTAGGTTGATAGTAATGCTGGTGTAGGTTGATAGTAATGTTGGTGTAGGTTGATAGTAATGCTGGTTTAGGTTGATAGTAATGCTGGTGTAGGTTGATAGTAATGCTGTTGTAGGTTGAAAGTAATGCTGGTGTAGGTTGATAGTATTGTTGGTGTAGGTTGATAGTAATGCTGGTCTAGGTTGATAGTAATGCTGGTTTAGGTTGATAGTAATGCTGGTCTAGGTTGATAGTAATGCTGGTGTAGGTTGATAGTAATGCTGGTCTAGGTTGATAGTAATGCTGGTGTAGGTTGATAGTAATGCTGGTCTAGGTTGATAGTAATGCTGGTGTAGGTTGATAGTAATACTGGTTTAGATTGATAGTAATGCTGGTCTAGGTTGATAGTAATGCTGGTTTAGATTGATAGTAATGCTGGTTTAGGTTGATAGTAATGCTGGTGTAGGTTGATAGTAATGCTGGTCTAGGTTGATAGTAATGCTGGTTTAGGTTGATAGTAATGCTGGTGTAGGTTGATAGTAATGCTGGTCTAGGTTGAAAGTAATGCTGGTGTAGGTTGATAGTAATGCTGGTCTAGGTTGATAGTAATGCTGGTGTAGGTTGATAGTATTGTTGGTGTAGGTTGATAGTAATGCTGGTTTAGGTTGATAGTAATGCTGGTCTAGGTTGATAGTAATGTTGGTGTAGGTTGATAGTAATGCTGGTGTAGGTTGATAGTAATGCTGGTCTAGGTTGATAGTAATGCTGGTCTAGGTTGATAGTAATGCTGGTGTAGGTTGATAGTAATGCTGGTGTAGGTTGATAGTAATGCTGGTCTAGGTTGATAGTAATGTTGGTGTAGGTTGATAGTAATGCTGGTCTAGGTTGATAGTAATGCTGGTCTAGGTTGATAGTAATGCTGGTGTAGGTTGATAGTAATGCTGGTCTAGGTTGATAGTAATGCTGGTGTAGGTTGATAGTAATACTGGTTTAGATTGATAGTAATGCTGGTCTAGGTTGATAGTAATGCTGGTTTAGATTGATAGTAATGCTGGTTTAGGTTGATAGTAATGCTGGTGTAGGTTGATAGTAATGCTGGTCTAGGTTGATAGTAATGCTGGTTTAGGTTGATAGTAATGCTGGTGTAGGTTGATAGTAATGCTGGTCTAGGTTGAAAGTAATGCTGGTGTAGGTTGATAGTAATGCTGGTCTAGGTTGATAGTAATGCTGGTGTAGGTTGATAGTATTGTTGGTGTAGGTTGATAGTAATGCTGGTTTAGGTTGATAGTAATGCTGGTCTAGGTTGATAGTAATGTTGGTGTAGGTTGATAGTAATGCTGGTGTAGGTTGATAGTAATGCTGGTCTAGGTTGATAGTAATGCTGGTCTAGGTTGATAGTAATGCTGGTGTAGGTTGATAGTAATGCTGGTGTAGGTTGATAGTAATGCTGGTCTAGGTTGATAGTAATGTTGGTGTAGGTTGATAGTAATGCTGGTCTAGGTTGATAGTAATGCTGGTCTAGGTTGATAGTAATGCTGGTGTAGGTTGAAAGTAATGCTGGTGTAGGTTGATAGTAATGCTGGTGTAGGTTGATAGTATTGTTGGTGTAGGTTGATAGTAATGCTGGTTTAGGTTGATAGTAATGCTGGTCTAGGTTGATAGTAATGTTGGTGTAGGTTGATAGTAATGCTGGTCTAGGTTGATAGTAATGCTGGTGTAGGTTGATAGTAATGCTGGTCCAGGTTGATAGTAATGCTGGTTTAGGTTGATAGTAATGCTGGTTTAGGTTGATAGTGATGCTGGTGTAGGTTGATAGTAATGTTGGTGTAGGTTGATAGTAATGCTGGTCTAGGTTGATAGTAATGCTGGTGTAGGTTGATAGTAATGCTGGTCTAGGTTGATAGTAATGCTGGTGTAGGTTGATAGTAATGCTGGTCTAGGTTGATAGTCATGCTGGTTTAGGTTGATAGTAATGCTGGTCTAGGTTGATAGTAATGCTGGTCTAGGTTGATAGTAATGCTGGTTTAGGTTGATAGTAATGCTGGTGTATGTTGATAGTCATGCTGTTCTAGGTTGATAGTAATGCTGGTGTAGGATGATAGTAATGCTGGTGTAGGTTGATAATAATGCTGGTCTAGGTTGATAGTAATGCTGGTCTAGGTTGATAGTAATGCTGGTCTAGGTTGATAGTAATGCTGATGTAGGTTAATAGTAATGCTGGTGTAGGTTGATAGTAATGCTGGTGTAGGTTGATAGTAATGCTGGTCTAGGTTGATAGTAATGCTGGTCTAGGTTGATAGTAATGCTGATGTAGGTTGATAGTAATGCTGGTGTAGGTTGATAGTAATGCTGGTCTAGGTTGATAGTAATGCTGGTCTAGGTTGATAGTAATGCTGGTCTAGGTTGATAGTAATGCTGGTGTAGGTTGATAGTAATGCTGGTCTAGGTTGATAGTAATGCTGGTCTAGGTTGATAGTAATGCTGATGTAGTAGCACTATCATTGATGTAAACACTTCAACAGTAGAGTAGGCTGTCTGTTTAGCATGTGTCTGATGGTGGGTCACCATGGAAACACTGTCACTTATCACCGTCTCCTGATCACATACAGTACCAGTCAAAAGTTTGGACACATCTACTCATTCAACGGTTTTTCTTTATTTTACAATTTTCTACATTTTAGAATAATAGTAAAGACACTAAAACTATGAAATAACACAAATGGAATCATGTATTAACCAAAAAAGTGTTAAACAAATCAAAATATATTTTATATTTGAGTTTCTTCAAAGTAGACACCCTTTGCCTTAATGACAGCTTTGCACACTCTTGGTATTCTCTCAACCAGCTTCACCTGGAATACATTTCAATTAACCGTGCCTTGTTAAAAGTTCATTTGTGGAATTTATTTCCTTCTTACTGTGTTTGAGCCAATCAGTTTTGTTGTGGCAAGGTAGGGATGGTATACAGAAGATAATCCTATTTGGTAAAAGACCAAGTCCATATTATGGCAAGAACAGCTCAAATAAGCAAAGAGAAACAACATTCTATCATTACTTTAAGACATGAAGGTCAGTCAATCCAGAAAATTTCAAGAACTTTGAAAGTTTCTTCAAGTGCAGTCGCAAAAACCATCAAGCGTTATGATGAAACTGGCTCTCATGAGGACTGCCACAGGAAAGGAATACCCAGAGTTACTTCTGCTGCAGAGAATAAGTTCATTAGAGTTACCAGCCTCAGAAATTGCAGCCCAAATAAATGCTTCACAGAGTTCAAGTAACAGACACATCTCAACATCAACTGTTCAGAGGAGACTGTGTGAATCAGGCCTTCATGGTCGAATTTCTGCAAAGAAACTACTACTAAAGGACACCAATAATTAGAAGAGACTTGCTTGGGCCAAGAAACATGAGCAATGGACATTATACAGGTGGAAATCTGTCCTTTGGTCTGGAGTCCAAATTTGAGATTTTTGGTTCCAACCGCCTTGTCTTTGTGAGACAAAGTGTAGGTGAACGGATGATCTCTGTATGTGTATGTGATGGTGTGGGGGTACTTTGCTGGTGACACTCTCTGTGATTTATTTAGAATTCAAAGCACACTTAACCAGCATGACTACCACAGCATTCTGCAACGATACGCCATCCCATCTGGTTTGTGCTTAGTGGGACTATCATTTGTTTTTCAACAGGACATTGATCGAACACACCTCCAGGCTGTGTAAGGGCTATTTGACCAAGAAGGAGAGTGATGGAGTGCTGCATCAGATGACCTCACAATCATCCAACCTCAACCCAATATAGATGGTTTGGGATGAGTTGGATCGCAGAGTGAAGGAAAAGCAGCAACAAGTGCTCAGCATATGTGGGAACTCCTTCAAGGCTGTTGGAAAAGCATTCCAGGTGAAGCTGGTTGAGAGAATGCCAAGAGTGTGCAAAGCTGTCATCAAGGCAAAGGGTGGCTACTAAAATATTAAATATATTTTGATTTGTTTAACACTGTTTTGGTTACTACATGATTCCATATGTGTTATTTTATAGTTTTGATATCTTCACTATTATTCTACAATGTTGAAAATAGTACAAATAAAGAAAAACCCTTGAATGAGTAGGTGTGTCCAAACTTTTGACTGGTGCTGTATATCAAACAGTGTCTTCTGGGAGAGGATGGGGGAAGGGGGGAGTATATTCTTTCTCTCTTTCAGTCTTTCTGTCTGTTTCGCTCTCTCTCGCTCACACTCTCTAATCCTCTAGTGTCTGTGCACGTGCGCACACACGTGCGCGTGTGTGTACTCAGTCGTGAGCTTGGTTGGTTTTTGGATCACTGTCGTTCCTGATCTCTCTGTTTATCTCTCCGTCCCAGCCCTCCCTCACCTTAAATGGGAAAACATGGAATGCGGTCCGATCTGTAGGTTAAACATTGGGATTTTCTGGGAAAAGCCAACAGCTCCTACATTATTAGAGAGATGGGTATAAAGACATCCTCTATGACTGGAGAGCAGCCTATCATATCCTTATAAATACCCCCCCCCCCCACCCCCCACCCCCCTGTTAGCAGGTGTCCTGACCCTTAGCCTTTAAGCCATGACCCCAAGTCACTCTAGTTCAGATGATGGGTGTTATCTTAATATCTGTCTAACCCTGGCATACCTCTAGTCTAGTATACAGTCACACACACACACACACACACACACACACACACACACACACACACACACACACACACACACACACACACACACACACACACACACACACACACACACACACACACACACACACACACACACACTAGGTAGACCCATTTTTCTGACCTGTGGTGTTATGTAGGAACTTAGCCGTTTCTCCAGTCAGTATAATGGAGTGGTAAGCCTACTGATTCAAGCGTGCTGAGAGGGAGACCATCTCAATTTTGGAGAATCCCCTTTAGAGCTGCAGCAATAAGCCCATCTTTAAGAGGGCCCTGTGTGTGTGTTTGGAGGGGGGGGTCATTGTTCATTTCTATTAAGTGTGTGTGTGTTTGGAGGGGGAGTCATTGTTAATTTCTATTAAGTGTGTGTGTGTTTGGAGGGGGGGTCATTGTTAATTTCTATTAAATGTGTGTGTTTGGAGGGAGGTGGGGTCATTGTTAATTTCTATTAAGTGAGTGTGTGTTTGGAGGGGGGGGGGGGGGGGGTCATAGTTAATTTCTATTAAGTGTGTGTGTGTTTGGAGGGGGGTGGGGTCCATTGTTCATTTCTATTAAGTGTGTGTGTGTTTGGAGGGGGGGTCATTGTTCATTTCTATTAAGTGTGTGTGTGTTTGGAGGGGGAGTCATTGTTAATTTCTATTAAGTGTGTGTGTGTTTGGAGGGGGGGTCATTGTTCATTTCTATTAAATGTGTGTGTTTGGAGGGAGGTGGGGTCATTGTTAATTTCTATTAAGTGAGTGTGTGTTTGGAGGGGGGGGGGGGGGTCATAGTTAATTTCTATTAAGTGTGTGTGTGTTTGGAGCGGGGTGGGGTTCATTGTTAATTTCTATTAAGTGTGTGTGTGTTTGGAGGGGGGGTCATTGTTCATTTCTATTAAGTGTGTGTGTGTTTGGGGGGGGGTCATTGTTAATTTCTATTAAGTGTGTGTGTGTTTAGAGGGGGGGTCATTGTTCATCTCTATTAAGTGTGTGTGTGTTTGGGAGGGGGGGTCATTGTTCATTCCTATTAAGTGTGTGTGTGTTGGAGGGGGGGGTCATAGTTAATTTCTATTAAGTGTGTGTGTGTTTGGAGGGGGGGGGTCATAGTTCATTTCTATTAAGTGTGTGTGTTTGGAGGGGGGGGTCATTGTTCATTTCTATTAAGTGTGTGTGTGTTTGGGGGGGGTCATTGTTAATTTCTATTAAGTGTGTGTGTGTTTGGAGGGGGGGTCATTGTTCATCTCTAT
>NC_092148.1:11282795-11365295 GCF_045791955.1 Oncorhynchus clarkii lewisi | reverse complement strand
TAGCATATACATTCAATACATTCAGTATCTACTGTGTGTGTGTGTGTGTGTGTGTGTGTGTGTGTGTGTGTGTGTGTGTGTGTGTGTGTGTGTGTGTGTGTGTGTGTGCCTCCCTATGGGGAGAGGCTATGATGAGCAATTATCCAGGCGGACGGCTTTGCAGGCTAATTTAACAGATCTATGTAGTCAGAACACTGTTTACTAACTATAGTACACTGCTTACTGCTGCACATTCACCAGACAACATTCCTCTCTCCCTCACCATTTATCTATCTATCTACACTACACGGCCAAAAGTATGTGGACACCTGCTCGTCGAACATCTCATTCCAAAATCATGGCCATTAATATGGAGTTGGTCTCCCCTTTGCTGCCATAACAGCCTCCATTCTTCTGGAAAGGCGTTCCACTAGATGTTGGAACAGCGCTGCTATAACAGCCTCCACTCTTCTGGGAAGGCTTTCCACTAGATGTTGGAACAGCGCTGCTATAACAGCCTCCACTCTTCTGGGAAGGCTTTCCACTAGATGTTGGAACAGCGCTGCTATAACAGCCTCCACTCTTCTGGGAAGGCTTTCCACTAGATGTTGGAACAGTGCTGCTATAACAGCCTCCATTCTTCTGGGAAGGCTTTCCACTAGATGTTGGAACAGTGCTGCTATAACAGCCTCCATTCTTCTGGGAAGGCTTTCCACTAGATGTTGGAACAGTGCTGCTATAACAGCCTCCATTCTTCTGGGAAGGCTTTCCACTAGATGTTGGAACAGTGCTGCTATAACAGCCTCCACTCTTCTGGGAAGGCTTTCCACTAGATGTTGGAACAGTGCTGCTATAACAGCCTCCTCTCTTCTGGGAAGGCTTTCCACTTTTACATTGCTGTGGCGACTTGCTTTATTTCAGCCACAGGAGCGTTAGTGATGTCAGGCCCTGATGTTGGGTGATTAGGTCTGGCTCGCAGTTGACGTTACAATTCATCCTAAAGGTGTTTGATGGGGTTGAGGTCAGGGCTCTGTGCGGGTCAGCCAAGTTCTTCCACACCGATCTCGACTAACCATTTCTGTATGGACCTTGCTTTGTATATGGGGGCATTATCCTGCTGAAACAGAAAGGGCCTTCCCAAAACTGTTGCCACAAAGTTGTACTGTAAGCACAGAATCATCTAGAATGTCATTGTATGCTGTAGCGTTAAGATTTCCCTCCACTGGAACTAAGGGGCCTAGCCCAAACCATGAAAACAGCCCCAGACCATTATTCCTCATCCACCAAACTTTACAGTTGGCACTATGCATTCGAACAGGTTGAGTTCTCCAGGTATCCGCTAAACCTAGATTCGTCTGTTGGACTGCCAGATGGTGGCGCGTGATGCATCACTCCAGATAACGCGTTTCCACTGCTCCAGAATCCAATGGCAGCTAGCTTTACACAACTCCAGCCAACGCTTGGCATTGTGCCTGGTGATCTTAGGCTTGTGTGTGGCTGCTCGGCCATGGAAACCCATTTCATTATGCTCCAGTTATTGTGCTGACATTGTTTCAGAGGCAGTTTGGAACTCAATAGTGAGTGTTGCAATCGAAGACAGAATGATTTTACACGCTATATACTTCAGCATTCAGCGGTCCCATTCTGTGTGCTTGTGTAGCCTACCACTTCGTGGCTGAGCCGTTGTTGCTCCTAGACGTTTCCACTTCACAATAACAGCACTTACAATTGATCGGAGCAGCTCTAGCACGGCAGAAATTTCTCAAACTGACTTGTTGGAAAGGCATCATATGACGGTACCAGCTCTTCAGTACGGGCCATTCTACTGTCAATGTTTGTCTATGGAGATTACATGGCTGTGTGCTTGATTTTATACAGCTGTCAACAACGGGTGTAGCTGAAATAGCCAAATCCACTAATTTTGGCCATGTAGTGTATCTATCTATTTATCCATCTCTCTGTCCTGTCCCTCTGTCTTTCCCTCTCTCTCTTTCTTTCTCTCTCTCTCTCTTTCTCTCTCTCTCTCTCTCTCTCTCTCTCTCTCTCTCTCTGTCTCTCTCTCAATGTCTCTCCCTCTCTCTCCCTCTGTCTCTCTCTCAATGTCTTTCACTCTCTCTGTCTCTCTCTCAATGTCTCTCCCTCTCTCTGTCTCTCTCTCAATGTCTTCCACTCTCTCTGTCTCTCTCTCTGTCTCTCTCTCTCTCTCTCTCTGTCTCTCTCTCAATGTCTCTCCCTCTCTCTCTCTCTGTCTCTCTCTCAATGTCTTTCACTCTCTCTGTCTCTCTCTCAATGTCTCTCCCTCTCTCTCTCTGTCTCTCTCTCAATGTCTTTCTCTCTCTCTTTCTCTCTCTCTCTCTCTCTCTCTCTCTCTCTCTCTCTCTCTCTCTCTCTCTCTGTCTCTCTCTCAATGTCTCTCCCTCTCTCTCTCTCTGTCTCTCTCTCTCTCTCTCTCTCTCTCGCTCTGTCTCTCTCTCAATGTCTCTCCCTCTCTCTCTCTCTGTCTCTCTCTCTCAATGTCTTTCACTCTCTCTGTCTCTCTCTCTGTCTTCTCTTTTTCTATTTCAGCCTCCCCTGCCTTCCTCTCTCCTTCTGCCCCTCCCTCTCCCCCTCTTTCTTTCTCTTTCTCTGCCTTGTGGGGTTTGTGATGTGTATCCCTCCGCCCCTCCCTCTCCCCTCTCTCTCTCTCTGTCTCTGCCTGGTGGGGTTTGTGATGTGTATCCCTCCGCCCCTCCCTCTCCCCCTCTCTCTCTCTCTCTGTCTCTGTCTGGTGGGGTTTGTGATGTGTATCCCTCCGCCCCTCCCTCTCCCCCTCTCTCTCTCTCTGTCTCTGTCTGGTGGGGTTTGTGATGTGTATCCCTCCGCCCCTCCCTCTCCCTCTCTCTCTCTCTCTGTCTCTGCCTGGTGGGGTTTGTGATGTGTATCCCTCCGCCCCTCCCTCTCCCCCTCTCTCTCTCTCTCTCTGTCTCTGCCTGGTGGGGTTTGTGATGTGTATCCCTCCGCCCCTCCCTCTCCCCCTCTCTCTCTCTCTGTCTCTGCCTGGTGGGGTTTGTGATGTGTATCCCTCCGCCCCTCCCTCTCCCCCTCTCTCTCTCTCTCTGTCTCTGCCTGGTGGGGTTTGTGATGTGTATCCCTCCGCCCCTCCCTCTCCCCTCTCTCTCTCTCTCTGTCTCTGCCTGGTGGGGTTTGTGATGTGTATCCCTCCACCCCTCCCTCTCCCCCTCTCTCTCTCTCTCTGTCTCTGCCTGGTGGGGTTTGTGATGTGTATCCCTCCGCCCCTCCCTCTCCCCCTCTCTCTCTCTCTGTCTCTGCCTGGTGGGGGTTGTGATGTGTATCCCTCCGCCCCTCCCTCTCCCCCTCTCTCTCTCTCTCTGTCTCTGCCTGGTGGGGTTTGTGATGTGTATCCCTCCGCCCCTCCCTCTCCCCCTCTCTCTCTCTCTGTCTCTGCCTGGTGGGGTTTGTGATGTGTATCCCGCCGCCGCTCCATCTCTCTATTTTTACCTTCTCTGTGTCTGGGGATGGGAGGGGAGAAGATAGAGGGACAGGTGTATTTATGATGCTGTGTGTGTGTGTGTGTGTGTGTGTGTGTGTGTGTGTGTGTGTGTGTGTGTGTGTGTGTGTGTGTGTGTGTGTGTGTGTGTGTGTGTGTGTTTGTGAAGGGGAGGATAGAAAGAGGATGGAGGATAAAGGGAGTGAGTGTATGAAAAGAGGAAGCAGGGGAAAATGGACTAGGGGAGTGTATGTGTGACTGAGTGTGTAGGTGTAACTGAGTGTGTAGGTGTGACTGAGTGTGTACGTGTGACTGAGAGTGTAGGTGTGACTGAGTGTGTAGGTGTGACTGAGTGTGTAGGTGTGACTGAGTGTGTAGGTGTGACTGAGTGTGTAGGTGTGACTGAGTGTGTACGTGTAACTGAGTGTGAAGGTGTAACTGAGTGTGTACGTGTGACTGAGTGTGTATGTGTGACTGAGAGTGTAGGTGTGACTGAGAGTGTAGGTGGGAATGAGTGTGTAGGTGTGACTGAGTGTGTAGGTGTGACTGAGTGTGTAGGTGTGACTGAGTGTGTACGTGTGACTGAGTATGTACGTGTGACTGAGTGTCTACGTGTGACTGAGAGTGTAGGTGTGACTGAGTGTGTAGGTGTGACTGAGTGTGTAGGTGTGACTTAGTGTGTAGGTGTGACTGAGTGAGCCTGTGTAACTGAGTATGTACGTGTGACTGAGTGTGTAGGTGTGACTGAGTGTGTACGTGTGACTGAGAGTGTAGGTGTGACTGAGTGTCTACGTGTGACTGAGTGTGTACGTGTGACTGAGAGTGTAGGTGTGACTTAGTGTGTAGATGTGACTGAGTGTGTACGTGTGACTGAGAGTGTAGGTGTGACTGAGTGTGTACGTGTGACTGAGAGTGTAGGTGTGACTGAGTGTGTACGTGTGACTGAGTGTGTAGGTGTGACTGAGTGTGTACGTGTGACTGAGAGTGTAGGTGTGACTGAGTGTGTAGGTGTGACTGAGTGTGTACGTGTGACTGAGAGTGTAGGTGTGACTGAGTGTGTACGTGTGACTGAGTGTGTACGTGTGACTGAGTGTGTACCTGTGACAGAGTGTGTAGGTGTGATTGAGTGTGTAGGTGTGATTGAGTGTGTACGTGTGACTGAGTGTGTACGTGTGACTGAGAGTATAGGTGTGACTGAGTGTGTAGGTGTGACTGAGTGTGTAGGTGTGACTGAGTGTGTAGGTGTGACTGAGTGTATATCATGTGACTGAGTGTGTACGTGTGACTGAGAGTTTAGGTGTGACTGAGTGTGTAGGTGTGACTGAGTGTGTAGGTGTGACTGAGTGTGTAGGTGTGACTGAGTGTGTAGGTGTGACTGAGTGTGTACGTGTGACTGAGTGTTTTAGGTGTGACTGAGTGTGTAGGTGTGACTGAGTGTGTACATGTGACTGAGTGTGTACGTGTGACTGAGAGTGTAGGTGTGACTGAGTGTGTAGGTGTGACTGAGTGTGTAGGTGTGACTGAGTGTGTACATATGACTGAGTGTGTACGTGTGACTGAGAGTGTAGGTGTGACTGAGTTTGTAGGTGTGACTGAGTGTGTAGGTGTGACTGAGTGTGTAGGTGTGACTGAGTGTGCCTGTGTAACTGAGTGTGTACGTGTGACTGAGTGTGTACGTGTAACTGAGTGTGAAGGTGTAACTGAGTGTGTACGTGTGACTGAGTGTGTACGTGTGATTGAGAGTGTAGGTGTGACTGAGAGTGTAGGTGGGAATGAGTGTGTAGGTGTGACTGAGTGTGTAGGTGTGACTGAGTGTGTAGGTGTGACTGAGTGTGTACGTGTGACTGAGTATGTACGTGTGACTGAGTGTCTACGTGTGACTGAGAGTGTAGGTGTGACTGAGTGTGTAGGTGTGACTGAGTGTGTAGGTGTGACTGAGTGTGTACGTGTAACTGAGTGTGAAGGTGTAACTGAGTGTGTACGTGTGACTGAGTGTGTACGTGTGACTGAGAGTGTAGGTGTGACTGAGAGTGTAGGTGGGAATGAGTGTGTAGGTGTGACTGAGTGTGTAGGTGTGACTGAGTGTGTAGGTGTGACTGAGTGTGTACGTGTGACTGAGTATGTAGGTGTGACTGAGTGTCTACGTGTGACTGAGAGTGTAGGTGTGACTGAGTGTGTAGGTGTGACTGAGTGAGCCTGTGTAACTGAGTATGTACGTGTGACTGAGTGTGTAGGTGTGACTGAGTGTGTACGTGTGACTGAGAGTGTAGGTGTGACTGAGTGTCTACGTGTGACTGAGTGTGTACGTGTGACTGAGAGTGTAGGTGTGACTTAGTGTGTACATGTGACTGAGTGTGTACGTGTGACTGAGAGTGTAGGTGTGACTGAGTGTGTACGTGTGACTGAGAGTGTAGGTGTGACTGAGTGTGTACGTGTGACTGAGTGTGTAGGTGTGACTGAGTGTGTACGTGTGACTGAGTGTGTACGTGTGACTGAGAGTGTAGGTGTGACTGAGTGTCTACGTGTGACTGAGTGTGTACGTGTGACTGAGAGTGTAGGTGTGACTGAGTGTGTACGTGTGACTGAGTGTGTACTTGTGACTGAGTGTGTACCTGTGACAGAGTGTGTAGGTGTGATTGAGTGTGTAGGTGTGATTGAGTGTGTACGTGTGACTGAGTGTGTAGGTGTGACTGAGAGTATAGGTGTGACTGAGTGTGTAGGTGTGACTGAGTGTGTAGGTGTGACTGAATGTGTAGGTGTGACTGAGTGTGTACATGTGACTGAGTGTGTAGGTGTGACTGAGTGTGTAGGTGTGACTGAGTGTGTAGGTGTGACTGAGTGTGTAGGTGTGACTGAGTGTGTACGTGTGACTGAGTGTGTAGGTGTGACTGAGTGTGTAGATGTGACTGAGTGTGTAGGTGTGACTGAGTGTGTACGTGTGACTTAGTGTGTACATGTGACTGAGTGTGTACGTGTGACTGAGAGTGTAGGTGTGACTGAGTGTGTAGGTGTGACAGAGTGTGTAGGTGTGACTGAGTGTGTAGGTGTGACTGAGTGTGTACGTGTGACTGAGTTTGTACGTGTGACTGAGAGTGTAGATGTGACTGAGTGTGTAGGTGTGACTGAGTGTGTACGTGTGACTTAGTGTGTACATGTGACTGAGTGTGTACGTGTGACTGAGAGTGTAGGTGTGACTGAGTGTGTACGTGTGACAGAGTGTGTAGGTGTGACTGAGTGTGTAGGTGTGACTGAGTGTGTAGGTGTGACTGAGTGTGTACATGTGACTGAGTGTGTACGTGTGACTGAGAGTGTAGGTGTGACTGAGTTTGTAGGTGTGACTGAGTGTGTAGGTGTGACTGAGTGTGTAGGTGTGACTGAGTGTGCCTGTGTAACTGAGTGTGTACGTGTGACTGAGTGTGTAGGTGTGACTGAGTGTGTACGTGTGACTGAGTGTGTATGTGTGACTGAGAGTGTAGGTGTGACTGATTGTGTACGTGTGACTGAGTGTGTACGTGTGACTGAGAGTGTAGGTGTGACTGAGTGTGTACGTGTGACTGAGTGTGTACGTGTGACAGAGTGTGTAGGTGTGACTGAGTGTGTACGTGTGACTGAGTGTGTACGTGTGACTGTGTAGATGTGACTGAGTGTGTAGGTGTGACTGAGTGTGTACGTGTGACTGAGTGTGTAGGTGTGACTGAGTGTGTAGGTGTGACTGAGAGTGTAGGTGGGATGGAGTGTGTGTAGGTGTGACTGAGTGTGTACGTGTGACTGAGTGTGTAGGTGTGACTGAGTGTGTACGTGTGACTGAGTATGTACGTGTGACTGAGTGTGTAGGTGTGACTGAGTTTGTAGGTGGGACTGAGTGTGTAGGTGTGACTGAGTGTCTACGTGTGACTGAGTGTGTAGGTGTGACTGAGTGTGTAGGTGTGACTTAGTGTGTAGGTGTGACTGAGTGAGCCTGTGTAACTGAGTATGTACGTGTGACTGAGTGTGTAGGTGTGACTGAGTGTGTACGTGTGACTGAGAGTGTAGGTGTGACTGAGTGTCTACGTGTGACTGAGTGTGTACGTGTGACTGAGAGTGTAGGTGTGACTTAGTGTGTACATGTGACTGAGTGTGTACGTGTGACTGAGAGTGTAGGTGTGACTGAGTGTGTACGTGTGACTGAGAGTGTAGGTGTGACTGAGTGTGTACGTGTGACTGAGTGTGTAGGTGTGACTGAGTGTGTACGTGTGACTGAGTGTGTACGTGTGACTGAGAGTGTAGGTGTGACTGAGTGTCTACGTGTGACTGAGTGTGTACGTGTGACTGAGTGTATAGGTGTGACTGAGTGTGTAGGTGTGACTGAGTGTGTAGGTGTGACTGAGTGTGTAGGTGTGACTGAGTGTGTACGTTTGACTGAGTGTGTAGGTGTGACTGAGTGTGTAGGTGTGACTGAGTGTGTACATGTGACTGAGTGTGTACGTGTGACTGAGAGTGTAGGTGTGACTGAGTGTGTACGTGTGACTGAGTGTGTACGTGTGACAGAGTGTGTAGGTGTGACTGAGTGTGTACGTGTGACTGAGTGTGTACGTGTGACTGAGAGTGTAGATGTGACTGAGCGTGTACGTGTGACTGAGTGTGTACGTGTGACTGAGAGTGTAGATGTGACTGAGAGTGTAGGTGTGACTGAGTGTAGGTGTGACTGAGTGTGTAGGTGTGACTGAGTGTCTACGTGTGACTGAGAGTGTAGGTGTGACTGAGTGTGTAGGTGTGACTGAGTGTGTACGTGTAACTGAGTGTGTACGTGTAACTGAGTGTGTACGTGTGACTGAGTGTGTAGGTGGGAATGAGTGTGTAGGTGTGACTAAGTGTGTACGTGTGACTGAGTATGTACGTGTGACTGAGTGTGTAGGTGTGACTGAGTTTGTAGGTGGGCCTGAGTGTGTAGGTGTGACTGGGTGTCTACGTGTGGCTGAGAGTGTAGGTGTGACTGAGTGTGTAGGTGTGACTGAGTGTGTACGTGTGACTGAGTGTGTAGGTGTGACTGAGTGTGTAGGTGTGACTAAGTGTGTACGTGTGACTGAGTATGTACGTGTGACTGAGTGTGTAGGTGTGACTGAGTTTGTAGGTGGGCCTGAGTGTGTAGGTGTGACTGGGTGTCTACGTGTGGCTGAGAGTGTAGGTGTGACTGAGTGTGTAGGTGTGACTGAGTGTGTAGGTGTGACTTAGTGTGTAGGTGTGACTGAGTGTGTAGGTGTGACTGAGTGTCTACGTGTGACTGAGTGTGTACGTGTGACTGAGAGTGTAGGTGGGAATGAGTTTGTAGGTGTGACTGAATGTGTAGGTGTGACTGAGTGTGTAGGTGTGACTGAGTGTGTACGTGTGACTGAGAGTGTAGATGTGACTGAGCGTGTACGTGTGACTGAGTGTTTATGTGTGACTGAGAGTGTAGATGTGACTGAGAGTGTAGGTGTGACTGAGTGTAGGTGTGACTGAGTGTGTAGGTGTGACTGAGTGTGTAGGTGTGACTGAGTGTGTACGTGTAACTGAGTGTGTACGTGTGACTGAGTGTGTAGGTGTGACTGAGAGTGTAGGTGGGAATGAGTGTGTAGGTGTGACTGAGTGTGTAGGTGTGACTGAGTGTGTAGGTGTGACTAAGTGTGTACGTGTGACTGAGTATGTACGTGTGACTGAGTGTGTAGGTGTGACTGAGTTTGTAGGTGGGCCTGAGTGTGTAGGTGTGACTGGGTGTTTACGTGTGGCTGAGAGTGTAGGTGTGACTGAGTGTGTAGGTGTGACTGAGTGTGTAGGTGTGACTTAGTGTGTAGGTGTGACTGAGTGTGTAGGTGTGACTGAGTGTCTACGTGTGACTGAGTGTGTACGTGTGACTGAGAGTGTAGGTGGGAATGAGTTTGTAGGTGTGACTGAATGTGTAGGTGTGACTGAGTGTGTAGGTGTGACTGAGTGTGTGCGTGTGACTGAGAGCAGGATTTACAGAGGCTGTGTCTGCACACATGTCTATTGTGTGTGTGTGTGTGTGTGTGTGTGTGTGTGTGTGTGTGTGTGTGTGTGTGTGTGTGTGTGTGTGTGTGTGTGTGTGTGTGTGTGATTTGGTGAAGGGGATGTCAGGGTGCACGTCTGTCAGTTTAAAGCGAGACATCTGTTAGGGGGAGATCCGATGAGGACGTAAGGAGGAGCAGTGTGTATGATGTCTGTGTGTGTGTATGTGTGTGTGGGGGGGGGGGTATTAGACAGAGCTGAACTGGTGAGAAGTCTTTAGGTCTTTCATGACACCTGGATTCTGACCTCTGAGACCTCTGTGCCCTGGGTCTGAGGGGTTAAACAGGGTTTATAAACAGGGTTTAACTGCAGCTTGTCCTGGAAGGGCTGAGGCTGAACCACGCTGGAACAACACTGTGTGTGTGTCACAGCTTCTTCACCATGGCCTTCACTACAGTTTGACTTCTTCATTATTATGTCAGCACTTTCCATGGCTAGTCTGAATCTTACTGTTTGGAACGTCTTGGTTTCCAAGGATGTGTCTGGGAATGGAGTGCTCAGGGCCGTGCACAGACCTTTGGGGGGGCAGCTGCTCAAAATTAAAAATGGGCAGCCCACCCCCCATTGCTTACACTGTAACAAGCTAGTGCCAGTGACTCCTGGGCCTAGGGAAGACGAGAGATTATTGACATCGGGAAAAGAGTGTGCTGATCATGGCGAATGATGTAAATCTGCTCTCTATGCTGTCGAAACGTATGTTTTTACTCATTTTGAGTTTGTCCTGCTTCTGATATCTGCCTCTTTCAAACAAGCAGTTTGTCCTGCTTCTGATATCTGCCTCTTCCTAACAAGCAGTTTGTCCTGCTTCTGATATCTGCCTCTTCCTAACAAGCAGTTTGTCCTGCTTCTGATATCTGCCTCTTCCTAACAAGCAGTTTGTCCTGCTTCTGATATCTGCCTCTTCCTAACAAGCCGTTTGTCCTGCTTCTGATATCTGCCTCTTTCTAACAAGCAGTTTGTCCTGCTTCTGATATCTGCCTCTTCCAAACAAGCAGTTTGTCCTGCTTCTGATATCTGCCTCTTTCTAACAAGCAGTTTGTCCTGCTTCTGACATCTGCCACTTCCTAACAAGCAGTTTGTCCTGATTCTGATATCTGCATTTTACTAACAAGCAGTTGTCCTGCTTCTGATATCTGCATTTTACTAACAAGCAGTTTGTCCTGATTCTGATATCTGCCTCTTCCTAACAAGCAGTTGTCCTGCTTCTGATATCTGCCTCTTTCTAACAAGCAGTTTGTCCTGATTCTGATATCTGCCTCTTTCTAACAAGCAGTTTGTCCTGCTTCTGATATCTGCATTTTACTAACAAGCAGTTTGTCCTGATTCTGATATCTGCCTCTTTCAAACAAGCAGTTTGTCCTGCTTCTGATATCTGCCTCTTTCTAACAAGCAGTTTGTCCTGATTCTGATATCTGCCTCTTTCTAACAAGCAGTTTGTCCTGCTTCTGATATCTGCATTTTACTAACAAGCAGTTTGTCCTGATTCTGATATCTGCATCTTCCTAACAAGCAGTTGTCCTGCTTCTGATATCTGCCTCTTTCAAACAAGCAGTTTGTCCTGCTTCTGATATCTGCCTCTTTCTAACAAGCAGTTTGTCCTGCTTCTGATATCTGCCTCTTTCAAACAAGCAGTTTGTCCTGCTTCTGATATCTGCCTCTTTCTAACAAGCAGTTTGTCCTGCTTCTGATATCTGCCTCTTTCAAACAAGCAGTTTGTCCTGCTTCTGATATCTGCCTCTTTCTAACAAGCAGTTTGTCCTGCTTCAGATATCTGCCTCTTCCTACAAGCAGTTTGTCCTGCTTCTGATATCTGCCTCTTCCTAACAAGCAGTTGAATCCCCCATTCTGTGTCCCTAACAGTGGGAGACATGACAGATCCAACTCTTCCTAGCGGTATTCAAGTCTCCCCGCTCCACGCCCCCGTAGCCAGTGGCCACTGCACGCAAGTCAGACGAGTGTGTTCTTGGAGTGGTAGGGCGGGGGAATTTTGTGACATTCAAGAGTTTATAAAATTAGCTAGTTTGATGTGCAATTCATAACGTTACATTTAAAATAAACTAAACTACTAAAAGAGACAAAAAGTAATTCAAACACATAGGAGAGCAAAAGGGCAGGAGGTCGGACGCTGGCTGAGCCTCTCTGTGCACGTGTCTGGGGGTGCTTAATCCCTAATCCAGGGAAAAACTGCTTTCCAAAAGAGGGGTAGCACCTGGCATTGGAGCTCATCTCTGGAGTCTAACTAACTAACTAACTAACTAACTAATTAACTAACTAACTAACTAACTAACTAACTAACCAACTAACTAACTAACTAACTAACCAACTAAACAACTAACTAACTAACTAACTAACTAACTAACCCTGTAGCCTCTATCGCCAAGTCCCATTCGTTACAAGGTGTGTTCCACCTCATAAATGAGACATTATTCTGGGTTTGTAACTGATTATTGGTAGCATGACACTCAGTATGTAGCTGCTATGGCACTGCTGCAGTTAGACTGAGATGTGCTGTAGCATTACCGCTGTCATTCAGTCTCCATTAGAAGGTTGTTGTTCACTGTTTCAGCTGGGGATGTGTATTATATCAAATCAAATCAAATTGTATTTGTCACATACACATGGTTAGCAGATGTTAATGCGAGTGAAGCGAAATGCTTGTGCTTCTAGTTCCGACAATGCAGTAATAACCAACGAGTAATCTAGCTAACAATTCCAAAACTACTACCTTGTAGACACAAGTGTAAAGGGATAAAGAATATGTACATAAAGATATATGAATGAGTGATGGTACAGAACGGCATAGGCAAGATGCAGTAGATGGTATTGAGTGCAGTATATACATATGAGATGAGTATGTAAACAAAGTGGCATAGTTTAAAGTGGCAAGTGATACATGTATTACATAAAGATGCAGTAGATGATATAGAGTACAGTATATACGTATACATATGAGATAAATAATGTAGGGTATGTAAACATTATATTAAGTAGCATTGTTTAAAGTGGCTAGTGATATATTTTAAATAAATTCCCATCAATTCCAATTATTAAAGTGGCTGGAGTTGAGTCAGTGTGTTGGCAGCAGCCACTCACTGTTAGTGGTGGCTGTTTCACAGTCTGATGGCCTTGAGATAGAAGCTGTCTTTCAGTCTCTCGGTCCCTGCTTTGATGCACCTGTACTGACCTCGCCTTCTGGATGATAGTGGGGTGAACAGGCAGTGGCTCGGGTGGTGGTTGTCCTTGATGATCTTTATGGCCTTCCTGTGACATCGGGTGGTGTAGGTGTCTTGGAGGGCAGGTAGTTTGCCCCCGGTGATGCGTTGTGCAGACCTCACTACCCTCTGGCGAGCCTTACGGTTGTGGGCGGAGCAGTTGCCGTACCAGGCAGTGCTACAGCCCGATGTGGAGTGATAGGATGGAGGTCACGTTGCTGTTCCATGTTCATTTGTGTAGAGTCGTATGTACAGTTGAAGTCAGAAGTTTACATACACCTTAGCCAAATACATTTAAACTAAGTTTTTCACAATTCCTGACATTTAATCCTAGTAAAAATTCCCTGTTTTATGTCAGTTAGGATCACCACTTTATTTTCACGTTACTCCTTAATCGCTATGATAAATAAAATAGTTTTTCTTTAACTGAGCTGAGATTTACTTTGATGTGAAGTGTAGCAATACAGTCATTGACACAGACATGGTGGGGTAGCAGTAGCAAACTGTGTGTGTGTGGTATAGCACCACTAAATTTGGACTGAATGTGTAGCTGTGACTGAGTGTCTACGTGTGACTGAGTGTGTACGTGTGACTGAGTGTGTACGTGTGACTGAGTGTGTACGTGTGACTGAGTGTGTAGGTGTGACTGAGTGTGTAGGTGTGACTGAGTGTGTACGTGTGACTGAGTGTGTACGTGTGACTGAGAGTGTAGGTGTGACTGAGTGTGTAGGTGTGACTGAGAGTGTAGGTGTGACTGAGTGTGTACGTGTGACTGAGTGTGTACGTGTGACTGAGTGTGTAGGTGTGACTGAGTGTGTACGTGTGACTGAGAGTGTAGGTGTGACTGAGTGTGTACGTGTGACTGAGAGTGTAGGTGTGACTGAGTGTGTAGGTGTGACTGAGAGTGTAGGTGTGACTGAGAGTGTAGGTGTGACTGAGTGTGTAGGTGTGACTGAGTGTGTAGGTGTAACTGAGTATGTACGTGTGACTGAGTGTGTAGGTGTGACTGAGTGTGTACGTGTGACTGAGAGTGTAGGTGTGACTGAGTGTCTACGTGTGACTGAGTGTGTACGTGTGACTGAGAGTGTAGGTGTGACTTAGTGTGTACATGTGACTGAGTGTGTACGTGTGACTGAGAGTGTAGGTGTGACTGAGTGTGTACGTGTGACTGAGAGTGTAGGTGTGACTGAGTGTGTACGTGTGACTGAGTGTGTAGGTGTGACTGAGTGTGTACGTGTGACTGAGAGTGTAGGTGTGACTGAGTGTCTACGTGTGACTGAGTGTGTACGTGTGACTGAGAGTGTAGGTGTGACTGAGTGTGTACGTGTGACTGAGTGTGTACTTGTGACTGAGTGTGTACCTGTGACAGAGTGTGTAGGTGTGATTGAGTGTGTAGGTGTGATTGAGTGTGTACGTGTGACTGAGTGTGTACGTGTGACTGAGAGTATAGGTGTGACTGAGTGTGTAGGTGTGACTGAGTGTGTAGGTGTGACTGAGTGTGTAGGTGTGACTGAGTGTATATCATGTGACTGAGTGTGTACGTGTGACTGAGAGTTTAGGTGTGACTGAGTGTGTAGGTGTGACTGAGTGTGTAGGTGTGACTGAGTGTGTAGGTGTGACTGAGTGTGTAGGTGTGACTGAGTGTGTACGTGTGACTGAGTTTTTTAGGTGTGACTGAGTGTGTAGGTGTGACTGAGTGTGTACATGTGACTGAGTGTGTACGTGTGACTGAGAGTGTAGGTGTGACTGAGTGTGTAGGTGTGACTGAGTGTGTAGGTGTGACTGAGTGTGTACATATGACTGAGTGTGTACGTGTGACTGAGAGTGTAGGTGTGACTGAGTTTGTAGGTGTGACTGAGTGTGTAGGTGTGACTGAGTGTGTAGGTGTGACTGAGTGTGTAGGTGTGACTGAGTGTGTACGTGTGACTGAGTATGTACGTGTGACTGAGTGTCTACGTGTGACTGAGAGTGTAGGTGTGACTGAGTGTGTAGGTGTGACTGAGTGTGTAGGTGTGACTGAGTGTGTACGTGTAACTGAGTGTGAAGGTGTAACTGAGTGTGTACGTGTGACTGAGTGTGTACGTGTGACTGAGAGTGTAGGTGTGACTGAGAGTGTAGGTGGGAATGAGTGTGTAGGTGTGACTGAGTGTGTAGGTGTGACTGAGTGTGTAGGTGTGACTGAGTGTGTACGTGTGACTGAGTATGTAGGTGTGACTGAGTGTCTACGTGTGACTGAGAGTGTAGGTGTGACTGAGTGTGTAGGTGTGACTGAGTGAGCCTGTGTAACTGAGTATGTACGTGTGACTGAGTGTGTAGGTGTGACTGAGTGTGTACGTGTGACTGAGAGTGTAGGTGTGACTGAGTGTCTACGTGTGACTGAGTGTGTACGTGTGACTGAGAGTGTAGGTGTGACTTAGTGTGTACATGTGACTGAGTGTGTACGTGTGACTGAGAGTGTAGGTGTGACTGAGTGTGTACGTGTGACTGAGAGTGTAGGTGTGACTGAGTGTGTACGTGTGACTAAGTGTGTAGGTGTGACTGAGTGTGTACGTGTGACTGAGTGTGTACGTGTGACTGAGAGTGTAGGTGTGACTGAGTGTCTACGTGTGACTGAGTGTGTACGTGTGACTGAGAGTGTAGGTGTGACTGAGTGTGTACGTGTGACTGAGTGTGTACTTGTGACTGAGTGTGTACCTGTGACAGAGTGTGTAGGTGTGATTGAGTGTGTAGGTGTGATTGAGTGTGTACGTGTGACTGAGTGTGTAGGTGTGACTGAGAGTATAGGTGTGACTGAGTGTGTAGGTGTGACTGAGTGTGTAGGTGTGACTGAATGTGTAGGTGTGACTGAGTGTGTACATGTGACTGAGTGTGTAGGTGTGACTGAGTGTGTAGGTGTGACTGAGTGTGTAGGTGTGACTGAGTGTGTAGGTGTGACTGAGTGTGTACGTGTGACTGAGTGTGTAGGTGTGACTGAGTGTGTAGGTGTGACTGAGTGTGTACGTGTGACTTAGTGTGTACATGTGACTGAGTGTGTACGTGTGACTGAGAGTGTAGGTGTGACTGAGTGTGTACGTGTGACAGAGTGTGTAGGTGTGACTGAGTGTGTAGGTGTGACTGAGTGTGTACGTGTGACTGAGTTTGTACGTGTGACTGAGAGTGTAGATGTGACTGAGTGTGTAGGTGTGACTGAGTGTGTACGTGTGACTTAGTGTGTACATGTGACTGAGTGTGTACGTGTGACTGAGAGTGTAGGTGTGACTGAGTGTGTACGTGTGACAGAGTGTGTAGGTGTGACTGAGTGTGTAGGTGTGACTGAGTGTGTAGGTGTGACTGAGTGTGTACATGTGACTGAGTGTGTACGTGTGACTGAGAGTGTAGGTGTGACTGAGTTTGTAGGTGTGACTGAGTGTGTAGGTGTGACTGAGTGTGTAGGTGTGACTGAGTGTGCCTGTGTAACTGAGTGTGTACGTGTGACTGAGTGTGTAGGTGTGACTGAGTGTGTACGTGTGACTGAGTGTGTATGTGTGACTGAGAGTGTAGGTGTGACTGATTGTGTACGTGTGACTGAGTGTGTACGTGTGACTGAGAGTGTAGGTGTGACTGAGTGTGTACGTGTGACTGAGTGTGTACGTGTGACAGAGTGTGTAGGTGTGACTGAGTGTGTACGTGTGACTGAGTGTGTACGTGTGACTGTGTAGATGTGACTGAGTGTGTAGGTGTGACTGAGTGTGTACGTGTGACTGAGTGTGTAGGTGTGACTGAGTGTGTAGGTGTGACTGAGAGTGTAGGTGGGATGGAGTGTGTGTAGGTGTGACTGAGTGTGTACGTGTGACTGAGTGTGTAGGTGTGACTGAGTGTGTACGTGTGACTGAGTATGTACGTGTGACTGAGTGTGTAGGTGTGACTGAGTTTGTAGGTGGGACTGAGTGTGTAGGTGTGACTGAGTGTCTACGTGTGACTGAGTGTGTAGGTGTGACTGAGTGTGTAGGTGTGACTTAGTGTGTAGGTGTGACTGAGTGAGCCTGTGTAACTGAGTATGTACGTGTGACTGAGTGTGTAGGTGTGACTGAGTGTGTACGTGTGACTGAGAGTGTAGGTGTGACTGAGTGTCTACGTGTGACTGAGTGTGTACGTGTGACTGAGAGTGTAGGTGTGACTTAGTGTGTACATGTGACTGAGTGTGTACGTGTGACTGAGAGTGTAGGTGTGACTGAGTGTGTACGTGTGACTGAGAGTGTAGGTGTGACTGAGTGTGTACGTGTGACTGAGTGTGTAGGTGTGACTGAGTGTGTACGTGTGACTGAGTGTGTACGTGTGACTGAGAGTGTAGGTGTGACTGAGTGTCTACGTGTGACTGAGTGTGTACGTGTGACTGAGTGTATAGGTGTGACTGAGTGTGTAGGTGTGACTGAGTGTGTAGGTGTGACTGAGTGTGTAGGTGTGACTGAGTGTGTACGTTTGACTGAGTGTGTAGGTGTGACTGAGTGTGTAGGTGTGACTGAGTGTGTACATGTGACTGAGTGTGTACGTGTGACTGAGAGTGTAGGTGTGACTGAGTGTGTACGTGTGACTGAGTGTGTACGTGTGACAGAGTGTGTAGGTGTGACTGAGTGTGTACGTGTGACTGAGTGTGTACGTGTGACTGAGAGTGTAGATGTGACTGAGCGTGTACGTGTGACTGAGTGTGTACGTGTGACTGAGAGTGTAGATGTGACTGAGAGTGTAGGTGTGACTGAGTGTAGGTGTGACTGAGTGTGTAGGTGTGACTGAGTGTCTACGTGTGACTGAGAGTGTAGGTGTGACTGAGTGTGTAGGTGTGACTGAGTGTGTACGTGTAACTGAGTGTGTACGTGTAACTGAGTGTGTACGTGTGACTGAGTGTGTAGGTGGGAATGAGTGTGTAGGTGTGACTAAGTGTGTACGTGTGACTGAGTATGTACGTGTGACTGAGTGTGTAGGTGTGACTGAGTTTGTAGGTGGGCCTGAGTGTGTAGGTGTGACTGGGTGTCTACGTGTGGCTGAGAGTGTAGGTGTGACTGAGTGTGTAGGTGTGACTGAGTGTGTACGTGTGACTGAGTGTGTAGGTGTGACTGAGTGTGTAGGTGTGACTAAGTGTGTACGTGTGACTGAGTATGTACGTGTGACTGAGTGTGTAGGTGTGACTGAGTTTGTAGGTGGGCCTGAGTGTGTAGGTGTGACTGGGTGTCTACGTGTGGCTGAGAGTGTAGGTGTGACTGAGTGTGTAGGTGTGACTGAGTGTGTAGGTGTGACTTAGTGTGTAGGTGTGACTGAGTGTGTAGGTGTGACTGAGTGTCTACGTGTGACTGAGTGTGTACGTGTGACTGAGAGTGTAGGTGGGAATGAGTTTGTAGGTGTGACTGAATGTGTAGGTGTGACTGAGTGTGTAGGTGTGACTGAGTGTGTACGTGTGACTGAGAGTGTAGATGTGACTGAGCGTGTACGTGTGACTGAGTGTTTATGTGTGACTGAGAGTGTAGATGTGACTGAGAGTGTAGGTGTGACTGAGTGTAGGTGTGACTGAGTGTGTAGGTGTGACTGAGTGTGTAGGTGTGACTGAGTGTGTACGTGTAACTGAGTGTGTACGTGTGACTGAGTGTGTAGGTGTGACTGAGAGTGTAGGTGGGAATGAGTGTGTAGGTGTGACTGAGTGTGTAGGTGTGACTGAGTGTGTAGGTGTGACTAAGTGTGTACGTGTGACTGAGTATGTACGTGTGACTGAGTGTGTAGGTGTGACTGAGTTTGTAGGTGGGCCTGAGTGTGTAGGTGTGACTGGGTGTTTACGTGTGGCTGAGAGTGTAGGTGTGACTGAGTGTGTAGGTGTGACTGAGTGTGTAGGTGTGACTTAGTGTGTAGGTGTGACTGAGTGTGTAGGTGTGACTGAGTGTCTACGTGTGACTGAGTGTGTACGTGTGACTGAGAGTGTAGGTGGGAATGAGTTTGTAGGTGTGACTGAATGTGTAGGTGTGACTGAGTGTGTAGGTGTGACTGAGTGTGTGCGTGTGACTGAGAGCAGGATTTACAGAGGCTGTGTCTGCACACATGTCTATTGTGTGTGTGTGTGTGTGTGTGTGTGTGTGTGTGTGTGTGTGTGTGTGTGTGTGTGTGTGTGTGTGTGTGTGTGTGTGTGTGATTTGGTGAAGGGGATGTCAGGGTGCACGTCTGTCAGTTTAAAGCGAGACATCTGTTAGGGGGAGATCCGATGAGGACGTAAGGAGGAGCAGTGTGTATGATGTCTGTGTGTGTGTATGTGTGTGTGGGGGGGGGGGGTATTAGACAGAGCTGAACTGGTGAGAAGTCTTTAGGTCTTTCATGACACCTGGATTCTGACCTCTGAGACCTCTGTGCCCTGGGTCTGAGGGGTTAAACAGGGTTTATAAACAGGGTTTAACTGCAGCTTGTCCTGGAAGGGCTGAGGCTGAACCACGCTGGAACAACACTGTGTGTGTGTCACAGCTTCTTCACCATGGCCTTCACTACAGTTTGACTTCTTCATTATTATGTCAGCACTTTCCATGGCTAGTCTGAATCTTACTGTTTGGAACGTCTTGGTTTCCAAGGATGTGTCTGGGAATGGAGTGCTCAGGGCCGTGCACAGACCTTTGGGGGGGCAGCTGCTCAAAATTAAAAATGGGCAGCCCACCCCCCATTGCTTACACTGTAACAAGCTAGTGCCAGTGACTCCTGGGCCTAGGGAAGACGAGAGATTATTGACATCGGGAAAAGAGTGTGCTGATCATGGCGACTGATGTAAATCTGCTCTCTATGCTGTCGAAACGTATGTTTTTACTCATTTTGAGTTTGTCCTGCTTCTGATATCTGCCTCTTTCAAACAAGCAGTTTGTCCTGCTTCTGATATCTGCCTCTTCCTAACAAGCAGTTTGTCCTGCTTCTGATATCTGCCTCTTCCTAACAAGCAGTTTGTCCTGCTTCTGATATCTGCCTCTTCCTAACAAGCAGTTTGTCCTGCTTCTGATATCTGCCTCTTCCTAACAAGCCGTTTGTCCTGCTTCTGATATCTGCCTCTTTCTAACAAGCAGTTTGTCCTGCTTCTGATATCTGCCTCTTCCAAACAAGCAGTTTGTCCTGCTTCTGATATCTGCCTCTTTCTAACAAGCAGTTTGTCCTGCTTCTGACATCTGCCACTTCCTAACAAGCAGTTTGTCCTGATTCTGATATCTGCATTTTACTAACAAGCAGTTGTCCTGCTTCTGATATCTGCATTTTACTAACAAGCAGTTTGTCCTGATTCTGATATCTGCCTCTTCCTAACAAGCAGTTGTCCTGCTTCTGATATCTGCCTCTTTCTAACAAGCAGTTTGTCCTGATTCTGATATCTGCCTCTTTCTAACAAGCAGTTTGTCCTGCTTCTGATATCTGCATTTTACTAACAAGCAGTTTGTCCTGATTCTGATATCTGCCTCTTTCAAACAAGCAGTTTGTCCTGCTTCTGATATCTGCCTCTTTCTAACAAGCAGTTTGTCCTGATTCTGATATCTGCCTCTTTCTAACAAGCAGTTTGTCCTGCTTCTGATATCTGCATTTTACTAACAAGCAGTTTGTCCTGATTCTGATATCTGCATCTTCCTAACAAGCAGTTGTCCTGCTTCTGATATCTGCCTCTTTCAAACAAGCAGTTTGTCCTGCTTCTGATATCTGCCTCTTTCTAACAAGCAGTTTGTCCTGCTTCTGATATCTGCCTCTTTCAAACAAGCAGTTTGTCCTGCTTCTGATATCTGCCTCTTTCTAACAAGCAGTTTGTCCTGCTTCTGATATCTGCCTCTTTCAAACAAGCAGTTTGTCCTGCTTCTGATATCTGCCTCTTTCTAACAAGCAGTTTGTCCTGCTTCAGATATCTGCCTCTTCCTACAAGCAGTTTGTCCTGCTTCTGATATCTGCCTCTTCCTAACAAGCAGTTGAATCCCCCATTCTGTGTCCCTAACAGTGGGAGACATGACAGATCCAACTCTTCCTAGCGGTATTCAAGTCTCCCCGCTCCACGCCCCCGTAGCCAGTGGCCACTGCACGCAAGTCAGACGAGTGTGTTCTTGGAGTGGTAGGGCGGGGGAATTTTGTGACATTCAAGAGTTTATAAAATTAGCTAGTTTGATGTGCAATTCATAACGTTACATTTAAAATAAACTAAACTACTAAAAGAGACAAAAAGTAATTCAAACACATAGGAGAGCAAAAGGGCAGGAGGTCGGACGCTGGCTGAGCCTCTCTGTGCACGTGTCTGGGGGTGCTTAATCCCTAATCCAGGGAAAAACTGCTTTCCAAAAGAGGGGTAGCACCTGGCATTGGAGCTCATCTCTGGAGTCTAACTAACTAACTAACTAACTAACTAATTAACTAACTAACTAACTAACTAACTAACTAACCAACTAACTAACTAACTAACTAACCAACTAAACAACTAACTAACTAACTAACTAACTAACTAACCCTGTAGCCTCTATCGCCAAGTCCCATTCGTTACAAGGTGTGTTCCACCTCATAAATGAGACATTATTCTGGGTTTGTAACTGATTATTGGTAGCATGACACTCAGTATGTAGCTGCTATGGCACTGCTGCAGTTAGACTGAGATGTGCTGTAGCATTACCGCTGTCATTCAGTCTCCATTAGAAGGTTGTTGTTCACTGTTTCAGCTGGGGATGTGTATTATATCAAATCAAATCAAATTGTATTTGTCACATACACATGGTTAGCAGATGTTAATGCGAGTGAAGCGAAATGCTTGTGCTTCTAGTTCCGACAATGCAGTAATAACCAACGAGTAATCTAGCTAACAATTCCAAAACTACTACCTTGTAGACACAAGTGTAAAGGGATAAAGAATATGTACATAAAGATATATGAATGAGTGATGGTACAGAACGGCATAGGCAAGATGCAGTAGATGGTATTGAGTGCAGTATATACATATGAGATGAGTATGTAAACAAAGTGGCATAGTTTAAAGTGGCAAGTGATACATGTATTACATAAAGATGCAGTAGATGATATAGAGTACAGTATATACGTATACATATGAGATAAATAATGTAGGGTATGTAAACATTATATTAAGTAGCATTGTTTAAAGTGGCTAGTGATATATTTTAAATAAATTCCCATCAATTCCAATTATTAAAGTGGCTGGAGTTGAGTCAGTGTGTTGGCAGCAGCCACTCACTGTTAGTGGTGGCTGTTTCACAGTCTGATGGCCTTGAGATAGAAGCTGTCTTTCAGTCTCTCGGTCCCTGCTTTGATGCACCTGTACTGACCTCGCCTTCTGGATGATAGTGGGGTGAACAGGCAGTGGCTCGGGTGGTGGTTGTCCTTGATGATCTTTATGGCCTTCCTGTGACATCGGGTGGTGTAGGTGTCTTGGAGGGCAGGTAGTTTGCCCCCGGTGATGCGTTGTGCAGACCTCACTACCCTCTGGCGAGCCTTACGGTTGTGGGCGGAGCAGTTGCCGTACCAGGCAGTGCTACAGCCCGATGTGGAGTGATAGGATGGAGGTCACGTTGCTGTTCCATGTTCATTTGTGTAGAGTCGTATGTACAGTTGAAGTCAGAAGTTTACATACACCTTAGCCAAATACATTTAAACTAAGTTTTTCACAATTCCTGACATTTAATCCTAGTAAAAATTCCCTGTTTTATGTCAGTTAGGATCACCACTTTATTTTCACGTTACTCCTTAATCGCTATGATAAATAAAATAGTTTTTCTTTAACTGAGCTGAGATTTACTTTGATGTGAAGTGTAGCAATACAGTCATTGACACAGACATGGTGGGGTAGCAGTAGCAAACTGTGTGTGTGTGGTATAGCACCACTAAATTTGGACTGAATGTGTAGCTGTGACTGAGTGTCTACGTGTGACTGAGTGTGTACGTGTGACTGAGTGTGTACGTGTGACTGAGTGTGTACGTGTGACTGAGTGTGTAGGTGTGACTGAGTGTGTAGGTGTGACTGAGTGTGTACGTGTGACTGAGTGTGTACGTGTGACTGAGAGTGTAGGTGTGACTGAGTGTGTAGGTGTGACTGAGAGTGTAGGTGTGACTGAGTGTGTACGTGTGACTGAGTGTGTACGTGTGACTGAGTGTGTAGGTGTGACTGAGTGTGTACGTGTGACTGAGAGTGTAGGTGTGACTGAGTGTGTACGTGTGACTGAGAGTGTAGGTGTGACTGAGTGTGTAGGTGTGACTGAGAGTGTAGGTGTGACTGAGAGTGTAGGTGTGACTGAGTGTGTAGGTGTGACTGAGTGTGTAGGTGTGACTGAGTGTGTAGGTGTGACTGAGAGTGTAGGTGTGACTGAGTGTGTAGGTGTGACTGAGTGTGTAGGTGTGACTGAGAGTGTAGGTGTGACTGAGTGTGTAGGAGTAGCAAATTGAGCAAACACGTAAGTGTTTAAGTTGACAGAATTTTTGCCTATATTTTCTCATGTTGGAGATGTTAAATTCAGGTAACACTTTGACCGAAAAGTGAATTAAACAAAAAAAAGGTGTGGAACCAGTTAAAATGAATTGAAACAACAAAAACATGTATCTCTCCTCCTCCTCTCCATCGGTGCTTCTATTCACACAGACAACTACCCATCTTCATCTTCTCCTCTCTCGCCTTTTCTCTCTATCCGTTTACTTGTCCATATGCAAACAGGGTACAGCATCTCTCTCTCCCTCTCCCTCTCTCTCTCTCGCCCTCGCCCTCTCCCTCTCCCTTTGTCTGTCTCTCTATCTCTCCCTCTCCCTCTCCCTCTCCCTCTGTCTGTCTCCCTCCCTCTCCCTCTCCCTCTCCCTCTCCCTCTCCCTCTCCCTCTGTCTGTCTCTCTATCTCTCCCTCTTTCTCTCTCTCTCTTTCTCAAGACAAATTACCCTCTAATTGCTCACGTTCCAATTAAGACTTAGTTAACACAAACCATCTGCACACACACACACTCACACTCACACATGAAAGACTATATTTACAGTTGAGTCAGAAGTTTACATACACCTTAGCCAAATACATTTAAACTCAGTTTTTCACAATTCCTGACATTTAATCCTAGTAGAAATTCCCTGTCTTATGCCAGTTAGAATCACCACTTTATTTTAAGAATGTGAAATGTCAGAATAATAGTAGAGAGAATGATTTATTTCAGCTTTTATTTCTTTCATCACATTCCCAGAAGTTTACATACACTCAATTAGTATTTGGTTACATTGCTTTTAACTTGTTTAACTTGGGTCAAACGTTTCGGGTAGCCTTCCACAAGCTACCCACAATAAGTTGGATGAATTTTGGCCGAATCCTCCTGACAGAGCTGGTGTAACTGAGTCAGGTTTGTAGGCCTCCTTGCTCACACACGCTTTTTCAGTTCTGCCCACAAATGTTCTGTAGGATTGAGGTCAGGGCTTTGTGATGGCCACTCCAATAACTTGACTTTGTTGTCCTTAAGCCATTTTGCCACAACTTTGGAAGTATGCTTGGGGTCATTGTTCATTTGGAAGACCCATTTGCGACCAAGCTTTAACTTCCTGACTGATGTCTTGAGATGTTGCTTCAATATATCCACATAATTTTCTTTCCTCGTGATGCCATCTATTTTGTGAAGTGCACCAGTCCCTCCTGCAGCAAAGCACCCCTACAACATGATGCTGCCACCACGTGCTTCACGGTTGGGATGGTGTTCTTTGGCTTGCAAGCCTCCCCCTTTTCCTCCAAACATAATGATGGTCATTATGGCCAAAAGGTTCTATTTTTGTTTCATCAGACCAGAGGACATTTCTCCAAAAAGTACGATCTTTGTCCATATGTCCAGTTGCAAACCGTAGTCTGGATTTTTTTATGGCGGTTTTGGAGCAGTGGCTTCTTCCTTGCTGAGCGGCCTTTCAGGTTATGTCGATATAGGACTCGTTTTACTGTGGATATAGATACTTTTGTACCTGTTTCCTCCAGCATCTTCACAAGGTCCTTTGCTGTTGTTCTGGGATTGATTTGCACTTTTTGCACCAAAGTACATTCATCTCTAGGAGACAGAACGCGTCTCATTCCTGAGTGGAATAATGGCTGTGTGGTCCCATGGTGTTAATTCTTGCGTACTATTGTTTGTACAGATGAATGTGGTACCTTCAGGCGTTTGGACATTGCTCCCAAGGATGAACCAGACTTGTGGAGGTCTACCATTTATTTTCGGAGGTCTTTTTTTCTTTTTTTTCCCATGATGTCATATAAAGAGGCACAGTTTGAAGGTAGGCCTTGAAATACATCCACAGGTACACCTCCAATTGACTCAAATATTGTCAATTAGCCTATCAGAAGCTTCTAAAGCCATGACATCATTTTCTGGAATTTTCCAAGCTGTTTAATTAAAGAGACAGTCAACTTAGTGTATGTAAATGTCTGGCCCACTGGAATTGTGATACAGTGAATTATAAGTGAAATAATCTGTCTGTAAACAATTGTTGGAAAAATGACTTGTGTCATGCATGAAGTTGATGTCCTAACCGACTCTTAACCGCCAAAACTATCGTTTTATAACCAGACATTTGTGGAAAGGTTGAAAAACCTACACATGAGTGTATGTAAACTTCTGACTTCAACTGTACATTTGATATGTTATTCATAACACACTAGCACGCGCTCCAGCAGGTGTATCTCACTGATCATCCCTAAAGCCAACACCTCATTTGGCCGCCTTTCCTTCCAGTTCTCTGCTGCCTGTGACTGGAACGAATTGCAAAAATCGCTGAAGTTGGAGACTTTTATCTCCCTCACCAACTTTAAACATCTGCTATCTGAGCAGCTAATCGATCGCTGCAGCTGTACATAGTCCATCGGTAAATAGCCCACCCAATTTACCTACCTCATCCCCATACTGTTTTTATTTATTTACTTTTCTGCTCTTTTGCACACCAGTATCTCTACCTGCACATGACCATCTGATCATTTATCACTCCAGTGTTAATCTGCTAAATTGTAATTATTCGCCTACCTCCTCATGCCTTTTGCACACAATGTATATAGACTCTTTTTTTATTTTTTTCTACTGTGTTATTGACTTGTTTATTGTTTACTCCATGTGTAACTCTGTGTTGTTTGTGTCGCACTGCTTTGCTTTATCTTGGCCAGGTCGCAGTTGTAAATGAGAACTTGTTCTCAACTGGCCTACCTGGTTAAATAAAGGTGAAATAAAAAATAAAAATAATCCTAGTATTCCCAAAGTGTGAAATAACATGATGAAGAGAAAGGACTGAACTGTGGTACTATAGTCATGTTTTCATATGTGTCAACAAAAACTCTGAGATTGGCTGATCAACAGGATGATTAGTTCTGTTTTGCGCACACAGAGACACTGATGAAGGGGGAGAGCGTATGCTTATCTGTGTATATGAGTGTGTGTGTGTGTGTGTGTGTGTGTGTGTGTGTGTGATCTGCATTGGTGATTCATGCTCTGTTTGAGTGGCTGATGAAGGGTTAACTGTCAGATGAAGGATGGAGCAGAGGAGAAGAAGGGCAGACTTCTCAGGTGTGAAGAATGGAATGAGAGAGGGAGGGCGCGAGCGAGGGAGGGATGAGAGAGGGGGATGGGGAGCTCAGGAGGTTGCATTATGGTTGCAGACCTCGTTGCTTGGCAACGGAGGAGAGCGAGATGGCCGGTTGCTAGGTAACCAGGGGGATACGATGATGACTAACGTGGTGTGAAAGAGATGGGGAGAGAACACACCACCCCTTTCTCTCTCTCTCAATCTCTCTATCCGTCTATCTTTCTCTCTTTCTCTCTTTTGCTCGCTCTCTCTTTTCTTGCTGTCATTGTCAATTCATTATGCTTCAACATGGTTGTTATCACCTTGGTCTGTATATAGAAAACAGATTGGATTAAAAACTAGACGACATCGTAGTCTTCCAAAACCTAAATTGGGAAGAATTACTATAATTTAGTAAACCAGCCAGCTGGGTTCAAAAGCCTGTTATTTGTGTGTCATAAGGGCTCATAAGACATTAGCGCCTATAGCGGTGGGGTCTCTGAGGCTCGTTAGAGCTGGGATCTCTGAGGCTCGTTAGAGCTGGGGTCTCTGAGGCTCGTTAGAGCTAGGATCGCTGAGGCTCGTTAGAGCTGGGATCTCTGAGGCTCGTCAGAGCTGGGGTCTCTGAGGCTCGTTAGAGCTGGGGTCTCTGAGGCTCGTTAGAGCTGGGGTCTCTGAGGATCGTTAGAGCTGGGATCTCTGAAGCTCATTAGAGCTGGGGTCTCTGAGACTTGTTAGAGCTGGGTTCTCTGAGGCTCGTTAGAGCTGGGATCTCTGAGGCTCGTTAGAGCTGGAATCTCTGAGGCGCGTTAGAGCGATGAGGAAAAGGAGACAGCAGTAGTAGGAGAAAGAGAGGGAGAAAAAGAGAGAGAACAGAGAGAAAGTAGGCAGAACGAGAGAGAAGAGGGAGTGATAGAGAGAGAGAGAGAGAGAGAGAGAGAGAGAGAGAGAGAGAGAGAGAGCAGAGCGATGACACTGTTATTATGCCCAGTATGGGAGAGGATTATAGAGAGAGATGGGAGGGAGGGAGGGAGGGAGGGAGGGAGGGAGGGAGGGAGGGAGGGAGGGAGGGAAATAGAGGAGTGGGGGAACAGAGAGGAATAACGTTAGATAGAGAGATGGGGAGGGATAAAAATAGTTCTTCTTTCTTGTGCACTCAGGAAAATGGATCTCTGAAATTATGTGGATGGACTGTTCCGGTGTGTGCGTCTGCGTGTGGTTCATGTTTTGGTTTGTGACTGGATCTCATCATCGTTTGGGCTGCCATATTTTTTAACCTCAGTGCCTTGTGGGAAAAAATAAAAAGGCAGAAACGACAACAGAGATCCCACTGCTGTAATCCTCTCACACTCACACTCACACTCACACTCACACACACTCACACTCACACACACTCACACTCACACTCACACACACTCACACTCACACACACTCACACTCACACTCACACACACTCACACTCACACACACACTCACACTCACACTCACACACACTCACGCTCACACTCACACACACTCACACTCACACACACTCACACTCACACTCACTCACACTCACACTCACACACACTCACACTCACACTCACTCACACTCACACTCACACTCACACACACTCACACTCACACTCACACTCACTCACACTCACTCACTCACACTCACACGCACACACTCACACACTCACTCACACATTCACACACTCACTCACACACTCACACACTCACACTCACACTCACTCACACTCACACTCGCATTCACACTCACACGCACACCCACTCACACTCACACGCACACGCACACTCACACTCACTCACACTCACACTCACTCACACAGATACTCCCCCCATGATGTGGTGTGATGGTTCAGTCCAATGATTGTGCATAGGCGGGGGAGGGGGTAGAATAAGATTTGATTGGATAATCCAAGGATTTAATATCCCCTAATCCTAGTAAAATCCTCTCTGCATTACTGCAGGGAGTGAGATTAACTGTGTGTTTGCGTGTTTGTGTGTGTGTCTGTACGTGTGAATGTGTGTCTGTGTGATGGTCTGTACGTGTGAATGTGTGTCTGTGTGAGTATCTGTATGTGTGAATGTGTGAGTGGTCATGCCTTTAGATGGGCTGCCCATGTGATGCAGTTACTTTGCATGTTCACACACACACACACACACACACACACACACACACACATGAGAATGTCAGAGCATCCATAGAGAATAGACACATACAGGAGCGTGTCTATATAGAGTGATATATATACAGTTGAAGTCGGAAGTTTACATACACTTAGGTTGGAGTCATTAATTAAAACTCATTTTTCAACCTCCACAAATTTCTTGTTAACAACCTATAGTTTTGGCAAGTCGGTTAGGACATCTACTTCATGCAACAATTGTTTACAGACAGATTATTTCACTTATAATTCACAGTATCACAATTCCAGTGGGTCAGACGTTTACATACACTAAGTTGACTGTACCTTTAAACAGCTTGGAAAATTCCAGAAAATTATGTCATGGCTTTAGAAGCTTCTGATAGGCTAGTTGACATCATTTGAGTCAATTGGAGATGTACCTGTGGATGTATTTCAAGGCTAACTTTCAAACTCAGTGCCTCTTTGCTTGACAACATGGGAAAATCAAAAGAAATCAGCCAAGACCTCAGAAAAAAAATTGTAGACCTCCAAAAGTCTGGTTCATCCTTGAGAGCAATTTTCAAACGCCTGAAGGTACCATGTTCATCTGTACAAACAATAGTACGCAAGTATAAACACCATGGGACCACGCAGCCGTCATACCGCTCAGGAAGGAGACGCGTTCTGTCTCCTAGAGATGAACGTACTTTGGTGCGAAACGTGCAAATCAATCCCAGAACAAAAGCCACTGCTCCAAAACCACCATAAAAAAGCCAGACTACTGTTTGCAACTGCGCATGGGGACAAAGATCGTACTTTTTGGAGAAATGTCCTCTGGTCTGATGAAGCAAAAATAGAACTGCTTGGCCATAATGACCATCATTATGTTTGGAGGAAAAAGGGGAGGCTTGCAAGCCGAAGAACACCATCCCAACCGTAAAGCACGGGGGTGGCAGCATCATGTTGTGGGGGTGCTTTGCTGCAGGAGGGACTGGTGCACTTCACAAAATAGATGGCTTAAGGACAACAAAGTCAAGGTATTGGAGTGGCCATCACAAAGCCCTGACCTCAATCCTATAGAAAATTTGTTGGCAGAACTGAAAATGTGTGTGCGAGCAAGAAGGCCTACAAACCTGACTCAGTTACACTAGCCCTGTCAGGAGGAATGGGCCAAAATTCACCCAATTTATTGTGGGAAGCTTGTGGAAAGCTACCCAAAACGTTTGACCCAAGTTCAACAATTTAAAGGCAATACAACCAAATACTAATTGAGTGTATGTAAACTTCTGGGAATGTGATGAAAGAAATAAAAGCTTAAATAAATCATTCTCTCTACTATTATTCTGACATTTCACATTCTTAAAATAAAGTGGTGATTCTAACTGACCTAAGACAGGGAATTTTTACTAGGATTAAATGTCAGGAATTGTGAAAAACTGAGTTTAAATGTATTTGGCTAAGGTGTATGTAAACTTCTGACTCAACTGTAAATATAGTCTTTCATGTGTGAGTGTGTAGATGGTTTGTGTTAACCAAGTCTTAATTGGAACGTGAGCAATTAGAGGGTAATTTGTCTTGAGAAAGAGAGAGAGAGAAAGAGGGAGAGATAGACAGAGGGAGAGGGAGAGATAGAGAGACAGACAGACAGAGGGAGAGTTAGAGAGCGAGATAGAGAGAGATGCTGTACCCTGTTTGCATATGGACAAGTAAACGGATAGAGAGAAAAGGCGAGAGAGGAGAAGATGAAGATGGGTAGTTGTCTGTGTGAATAGAAGCACCGATGGAGAGGAGGAGGAGAGATACATGTTTTTGTTGTTTCAATTCATTTTAACTGGTTCCACACCTTTTTTTTGTTTAATTCACTTTTCGGTCAAAGTGTTACCTGAATTTAACATTTTTAGTTGGCCCAAACCTATCTCCATCATGAGAAAATATAGGCAAAAATTCTGTCAACTTAAACACTTACGTGTTTGCTCAATTTGTCTCATACGTTCATTCAACTAGAAGTTATTATTTTGGCTTTTACCCACATAAAAGGCTGTGGAAGTAGTTACACACAGTGCTTGTAACATACAATGTTTTCAGCTTACATATTTGACATTGTGCATATTCATTTCTACAGTAATTATTATTCAACATGTCCTCACCTGGGAGTTGAACTCACAACCTTCTGGTTCATAGCATTCCATTTTCCTGCTACTCCACATGTCTGTGTCAATGACTGATTTCACTGTATTGCTACACTTTTCACGTCAAAGTAAATCTCAGCTCAGTTAAAGAAAAACAATTTTATTTATCATAGCGATTAAGGAGTGTCATTAAAACAGAGTAATGCCCCACCAACATTAGACAACGATACAGAAACAACTCAAATAGCGTAAATAAGTCAAATCAATGATGAGAGAATAGTCAGATTAACTGATAATTGATACAGAATTGGTGGCGTTGCAGGAAGATCGGAATGCCATTAAGGAGGTTGTGAGTTCAAATCCCAGGTGAGGACATGAATAATAATTAGCAATTAAACACTGGAGTGATGGATAGTGCAGATGATGAATGTGTAATAATTACTGTAGAAATGAACATGCACAATGTCATCATGTACATCATCCTGTGTCAAATATGTACGTTTAAAATGTTTTATGTTAAAGGCACTGTGTGTGTAACTAGTTCCACAGCTTTTTGTTGTTGTAGTTAAGATAGTTAGAAAAAAATATTTCTAGTTGAATGAACATATGAGACAAAATTGGCAATATCGACAATATCGGCAGACTCAACAGCCTTGGTTTCTCAAATGACTGCCTCGCCTGGTTCACCAACTACTTGTCAGAGTTCAGTGTGTCAAATCGGAGGGCCTGTTGTCCGGACCTCTGGCAGTCTCTATGGGGGTGTCACAGGGTTCAATTCTCGGGCCGACTCTTTTCTCTGTATATATCAATGATGTCGCTCTTGGTGCTGGTGATTCTCTGATCCACCTCTACGCAGACAACACCATTCTGTATACATCTGGCCCTTCTTTGGACACTGTGTTAACAAACCTCCAAACGAGCTTCAACACTCCTTCCGTGGCCTCCAACTGCTCTTAAATCCAAGTAAAACTAAATGCATGCTCTTCAAACGATTGCTGCCCGCACCTGCCTGCCCGTCCAGCATCACTACTCTGGACGGCTCTGACTTAGAATACGTGGACAACTACAAATACCTAGGTGTCTGGTTAGACTGTAAACTCTCTTTCCAGACTCACATTAAGCATCTCCAATCCAAAATGTATTCTAGAATCGGTTTCCTATTCTGCAACAAAGTATCCTTCACTCATGCTGCCAAACATACCCTCGGAAAACTGACTATCCTGCCGATCCTTGACTTCGGCGATGTCATTTACAAAATAGCCTCCAACACTCTACCCAACAAATTGGATGCAGTCTATCACAGTGCCATCCGTTTTGTCACCAAAGCCCATATACTACCCACCACTGCGACCTGTATGCTCTCGTTGGCTGTCCCTCGCTTCATATTCGTTGCCAAACCCACTGGCTCCTCCAGGTCATCTAAAAGTCTTTGCTAGGTAAAGCGCTGCCTTATCTCAGCTCACTGGTCACCATAGCAGCACCCACCCGTAGCATGCGCTCCAGCAGGTGTATTTCACTGGTCAACCCCAAAGCCAACTCCTCCTTTGGCCGCCTTTCCTTCCAGTTCTCTGCTGCCAATGACGGGAACGAATTGCAAAAATCACTGAAGCTGGAGTCTTATATCTCCCCACTAACTTTAAGCATCAGCTGTCAGAGCAGCTTACCGACCATTGCACCTGTACATAGCCCATGTGTAAATATCCCACCCAACTACCTCATCCCCATATTGTTATTTATTTTGCACCCCAGTATCTCTACTTGCACATTCATCTTCTGCACTATCCATCACTCCAGTGTTTAATTGCTAAATTATAATTATTTCGCCACTATGGCCTATTTATTACCTTACTTTCTAATCTTACTACGTTTGCACACACTGTATATATATTTTTCTATTGTGTTATTGTTTGTTTATCCCATGTGTAACTCAGTGTTGTTTGTGTCGCACTGCTTTGCTTTATCTTGGCCAAGTCGCAGTTGTAAATGAGAACTTGTTCTCAACTGGCCTACCTGGTTAAATAAAGGTGAAATATATATATATATATATTTAGCAAACACATAATTTTAAGTTGACTGTATTTTTGCCTAAATTTTTTCATGTTGGAGATAAGTTTGGCGCAACTAAAAATGTTAAGTTCTGGTAACACTTTGGCTGAAAAAATGTAAACCAAAAAAAGGCTGTGGAACCAGTACTAATAATTAGTTGAAACAACTAGATGTGTGTTTTTACAGTGTAAAGGGAAGAGAGAGGGGTGTAATGTGGTAGAGGGAGTCAGACCACTGAACAACTAGATGTGTGTTTACAGTGTAAAGGGAAGAGAGAGGGGTGTAATGTGGTAGAGGGAGTCAGACCACTGAACAACTAGATGTGTGTTTTTACAGTGTAAAGGGAAGAGAGAGGGGTGTAATGTGGTAGAGGGAGTCAGACCACTGAACAACTAGATGTGTGTTTACAGTATAAAGGGAAGAGAGAGGGGTGTAATGTGGTAGAGGGAGTCAGACCACTGAAGCAGGAACTAGACATTATTTCTATTTCATTCTCCAGCTCAAGGGAATTTAAAGTACTATACTGTATAGACTCAACCCCCTCCCCCCTCACTCTCCTCTCCTCTCCTCTCCTCTCCTCTCCTCTCCTCTCCTCTCCTCTCCTCTCTTCTCCTCTCCCTTCCCCACTGACTACCATTGTCCTCCCTCCTTCTCTCTCTCTCTATTCAGTGATCCTCATGCAGTTCTTTTCGCAGTCTTTCTATCCATCTGTTCCCTCACTGCTAATCTTCCGCTCTCTATTTTTACCTCTTTACCTCTCCTCCTCCTCCTCCTCCTCCTCCTCCTACACCTCCTCCTCCTCCTCCACCTCCTCCTCTTTCTTTGTTTATCCCAAGAGCACAGCCGTCACCCCTGGCAACTGGCATCCTTGTTTACCTGCCGAGCGTGTCGTCATGGGATTGCCATGACAACAAGGCAGTTGCCATGCCAATGTGAAGTGCCATTGTGTTGTAGAAACCTCTACCTCTCGCCTGCCCATCGCTCTCTATTTAACCTTTATTTGACCAGGAAGTCCTACTGAGACCAAGGTCACTGTTACAGAAGAGCCCTGAATTACAGAGAATTACTCAAATACACACATCAATGTATCTGTTTCTCTTTATATTCTCTCTCTCTTATGAAGATTCTGTCCTTCTCTACCTGCTGTCAGACACATATATAGCTGTGTGTACACACACACATGTGCGCTCACACACACACACACACACAGACACACACACACACACGTACAGAGTTACAATGCACAAAGAGAGGGCAACGCATATGGGGGGATGGATTAAGGAATGGATGGATGGATGGATGGATGGGGGCATAGAGAGAGGGACAGAGAGATGGGTTAGAGTGAACACATCCTGGTCCAGCAGTCTAATTACACACTGAGAGATCAAATCCTGGTCCAGTATTCTAATTACACACTGAGAGATCAAATCCTGGTCCAGTATTCTAATTACACACTGAGAGATCAAATCCTGGTCCAGCAGTCTAATTACACACTGAGAGATCAAATCCTGGTCCAGTATTCTAATTACACACTGAGAGATCAAATCCTGGTCCAGCAGCCTAATTACACACTGAGAGATCAAATCCTGGTCCAGTATTCTAATTACACACTGAGAGATCAAATCCTGGTCCAGCAGTCTAATTACACACTGAGAGATCAAATCCTGGTCCAGTATTCTAATTACACACTGAGAGATCAAATCCTGGTCCAGTATTCTAATTACACACTGAGAGATCAAATCCTGGTCCAGCAGCCTAATTGCACACTGAGAGATCAAATCCTGGTCCAGCAGCCTAATTACACACTGAGAGATCAAATCCTGGTCCAGCAGCCTAATTACACACTGAGAGATCAAATCCTGGTCCAGCAGTCTAATTGCACACTGAGAGATCAAATCCTGGCCCAGCAGTCTAATTACACACTGAGAGATCAAATCCTGGTCCAGCAGTCTAATTACACACTGAGAGATCAAATCCTGGTCCAGTAGTCTAATTACACACTGAGAGATCAAATCCTGGTCCAGCAGCCTAATTTCACACTGAGAGATCAAATCCTGGTCCAGCAGCCTAATTACACACTGAGAGATCAAATCCTGGTCCAGCAGCCTAATTACACACTGAGAGATCAAATCCTGGTCCAGTAGTCTAATTACACACTGAGAGATCAAATCCTGGTCCAGTATTCTAATTACACACTGAGAGATCAAATCCTGGTCCAGCAGCCTAATTACACACTGAGAGATCAAATCCTGGTCCAGCAGCCTAATTACACACTGAGAGATCAAATCCTGGTCCAGTAGTCTAATTACACACTGAGAGATCAAATCCTGGTCCAGCAGCCTAATTACACACCGAGAGATCAAATCCTGGTTCAGCAGTCTAATTACACACTGAGAGATCAAATCCTGGTCCAGCAGTCTAATTACACACTGAGAGATCAAATCCTGGTCCAGCAGTCTAATTACACACTGAGAGATCAAATCCTGGTCCAATAGTCTAATTACACACTGAGAGATCAAATCCTGGTCCAGTAGTCTAATTACACACTGAGAGATCAAATCCTGGTCCAGCAGCCTAATTACACACTGAGAGATCAAATCCTGGTCCAGCAGTCTAATTGCACACTGAGAGATCAAATCCTGGTCCAGCAGTCTAATTACACACTGAGAGATCAAATCCTGGTCCAGCAGTCTAATTACACACTGAGAGATCAAATCCTGGTCCAGTAGTCTAATTACACACTGAGAGATCAAATCCTGGTCCAGCAGCCTAATTGCACACTGAGAGATCAAATCCTGGTCCAGCAGCCTAATTACACACTGAGAGATCAAATCCTGGTCCAGCAGCCTAATTACACACTGAGAGATCAAATCCTGGTCCAGTAGTCTAATTACACACTGAGAGATCAAATCCTGGTCCAGCAGCCTAATTACACACTGAGAGATCAAATCCTGGTCCAGCAGTCTAATTACACACTGAGAGATCAAATCCTGGTCCAATAGTCTAATTACACACTGAGAGATCAAATCCTGGTGCAGTAGTCTAATTACACACTGAGAGATCAAATCCTGGTCCAGCAGCCTAATTACACACTGAGAGATCAAATCCTGGTCCAGCAGCCTAATTACACACTGAGAGATCAAATCATGGTCCAGTAGTCTAATTACACACTGAGAGATCAAATCCTGGTCCAGTAGTCTAATTACACACTGAGAGATCAAATCCTGGTCCAGCAGTCTAATTACACACTGAGAGATCAAATCCTGGTCCAGCAGTCTAATTACACACTGAGAGATCAAATCCTGGTCCAGTAGTCTAATTACACACTGAGAGATCAAATCCTGGTCCAGCAGTCTAATTGCACACTGAGAGATCAAATCCTGGTCCAGCAGTCTAATTACACACTGAGAGATCAAATCCTGGTCCAGTAGTCTAATTACACACTGAGAGATCAAATCCTGGTCCAGCAGTCTAATTACACACTGAGAGATCAAATCCTGGTCCAGCAGTCTAATTACACACTGAGAGATCAAATCCTGGTCCAGTAGTCTAATTACACACTGAGAGATCAAATCCTGGTCCAGCAGCCTAATTGCACACTGAGAGATCAAATCCTGGTCCAGCAGCCTAATTACACACTGAGAGATCAAATCCTGGTCCAGCAGCCTAATTACACACTGAGAGATCAAATCCTGGTCCAGTAGTCTAATTACACACTGAGAGATCAAATCCTGGTCCAGCAGCCTAATTACACACCGAGAGATCAAATCCTGGTTCAGCAGTCTAATTACACACTGAGAGATCAAATCCTGGTCCAGCAGTCTAATTACACACTGAGAGATCAAATCCTGGTCCAGCAGTCTAATTACACACTGAGAGATCAAATCCTGGTCCAATAGTCTAATTACACACTGAGAGATCAAATCCTGGTCCAGTAGTCTAATTACACACTGAGAGATCAAATCCTGGTCCAGCAGCCTAATTACACACTGAGAGATCAAATCCTGGTCCAGCAGTCTAATTACACACTGAGAGATCAAATCCTGGTCCAATAGTCTAATTACACACTGAGAGATCAAATCCTGGTCCAGTAGTCTAATTACACACTGAGAGATCAAATCCTGGTCCAGCAGTCTAATTACACACTGAGAGATCAAATCCTGGTCCAGCAGTCTAATTACACACTGGGAGATCAAATCCTGGTCCAGCAGCCTAATTACACACTGAGAGATCAAATCCTGGTCCAGCAGTCTAATTACACACTGAGAGGTCAAATCCTGGTCCAGTAGTCTAATTACACACTGAGAGATCAAATCCTAATCCAGCAGTCTAATTACACACTGAGAGATCAAATCCTGGTCCAGCAGCCTAATTACACACTGAGAGATCAAATCCTGGTCCAGCAGTCTAATTACACACTGAGAGATCAAATCCTGGTCCAGTAGTCTAATTACACACTGAGAGATCAAATCCTGGTCCCGTAGTCTAATTACACACTGAGAGATCAAATCCTGGTCCAATAGTCTAATTACACACTGAGAGATCAAATCCTGGTCCAGCAGCCTAATTACACACTGAGAGATCAAATCCTGGTCCAGCAGCCTAATTACACACTGAGAGATCAAATCCTGGTCCAGCAGCCTAATTACACACTGAGAGATCAAATCCTGGTCCAGCAGTCTAATTACACACTGAGAGGTCAAATCCTGGTCCAGTAGTCTAATTACACACTGAGAGATCAAATCCTAATCCAGCAGTCTAATTACACACTGAGAGGTCAAATCCTGGTCCAGCAGTCTAATTACACACTGAGAAATCAATGAACAAGACAGGCCTGATTGATGACTGGCCGGACAGACACTGAGGATATAAGGAAGGATGGACTGATGGATGAATGGATGGATGGCCAGATGATGAATTATGACGGGATGTGTTTGTGTTGTCTGTGTGTCATGTGTGTCCAGCTAACACTAGTCAATAGCAGTCACATGTGTGTGCATATGTGTGCGTATGTTTGTGTGTGTGTGAGTGATAGCTTTGTCTCAAATCAATATAGTCTGGTGGTGACAGCTAAGAGCAGATCAATCAGTGGTATGGATCAGTCTGTCTCTGATCTCTTCTATTTAATGTACTCTTTCATTACACTGACTGAACACACCACCAATACCTCTCTCCCTCTCTCTCTCTCTCTCTCTCTCTCTCTCTCTCTCTCTCGCTCTCTCTCTCTCTCTCTCGCTCTCTCTCTCTCTCTCTCGCTCTCTCTCTTTTTCTCTCTCTCTCTCTCTCTCTCCTCTCCCTCTCCCTCTCTCCCCCCCTCTCCTCCCCCCTCTCTCTCTCCCTCTCTCCCCCCCCCCCTCTCTCTCGCTCTCTCTCACTCTCTCACTCTCTCTCTCTCCCTCTCTCAGCCCCTCGCTCTCTCTCCCTCCCCCCCTCTCTCTCTTCCTCTCCCCCCCTCTCTCTCTCCAACCATCCCCCACCTCTCTCTCTCTTCTTATCTCTCTTCACCATCCCTCCATCATCCCCCCACCTCTCTCTCTCTTCTTATCCCTCTTCACCATCCCTCCATCATCCCCCCACCTCTCTCTCTCTCTTCACCATCCCTCCATCATCCCCCCCACCTCTCTCTTCTTATCTCTCTTCACCATCCCTCCATCATCCCCCCACCTCTCTCTCTTCTTATCTCTCTTCATCATCCCTCCATCATCCCCCCACCTCTCTCTCTCTTCTTATCTCTCTTCACCATCCCTCCATCATCCCCCCACCTCTCTCTCTTCTTATCTCTCTTCACCATCCCTCCATCATCCCCCCCACCTCTCTCTTTCTCTTCTTATATCTCTTCACCATCCCTCCATCATCCCCCCACCTCTCTCTCTCTTCTTATCTCTCTTCACCATCCCTCCATCATCCCCCACCTCTCTCTCTCTTCTTATCTCTTTTCACCATCCCTCCATCTTCCCCCACCTCTCTCTCTCTCTTCTTATCTCTCTTCACCATCCCTCCATCATCCCCCCACCTCTCTCTCTTCTTATCTCTCTTCACCATCCCTCCATCCCTCCATCCCCCCTCTCTCTCTCTTCTTATCCCTCTTCACCATCCCTCCATCATCCCCCCACCTCTCTCTCTCTCTTCACCATCCCTCCATCATCCCCCCCACCTCTCTCTTCACCATCCCTCCATCATCCCCCCACCTCTCTTAGAGTCTAATAGTCTAATTACACACTGAGAGATCAAATCCTGGTGCAGTAGTCTAATTACACACTGAGAGATCAAATCCTGGTCCAGCAGCCTAATTACACACTGAGAGATCAAATCCTGGTCCAGCAGCCTAATTACACACTGAGAGATCAAATCATGGTCCAGTAGTCTAATTACACACTGAGAGATCAAATCCTGGTCCAGTAGTCTAATTACACACTGAGAGATCAAATCCTGGTCCAGCAGTCTAATTACACACTGAGAGATCAAATCCTGGTCCAGCAGTCTAATTACACACTGAGAGATCAAATCCTGGTCCAGTAGTCTAATTACACACTGAGAGATCAAATCCTGGTCCAGCAGTCTAATTGCACACTGAGAGATCAAATCCTGGTCCAGCAGTCTAATTACACACTGAGAGATCAAATCCTGGTCCAGTAGTCTAATTACACACTGAGAGATCAAATCCTGGTCCAGCAGTCTAATTACACACTGAGAGATCAAATCCTGGTCCAGCAGTCTAATTACACACTGAGAGATCAAATCCTGGTCCAGTAGTCTAATTACACACTGAGAGATCAAATCCTGGTCCAGCAGCCTAATTGCACACTGAGAGATCAAATCCTGGTCCAGCAGCCTAATTACACACTGAGAGATCAAATCCTGGTCCAGCAGCCTAATTACACACTGAGAGATCAAATCCTGGTCCAGCAGTCTAATTACACACTGAGAGGTCAAATCCTGGTCCAGTAGTCTAATTACACACTGAGAGATCAAATCCTAATCCAGCAGTCTAATTACACACTGAGAGGTCAAATCCTGGTCCAGCAGTCTAATTACACACTGAGAAATCAATGAACAAGACAGGCCTGATTGATGACTGGCCGGACAGACACTGAGGATATAAGGAAGGATGGACTGATGGATGAATGGATGGATGGCCAGATGATGAATTATGACGGGATGTGTTTGTGTTGTCTGTGTGTCATGTGTGTCCAGCTAACACTAGTCAATAGCAGTCACATGTGTGTGCATATGTGTGCGTATGTTTGTGTGTGTGTGAGTGATAGCTTTGTCTCAAATCAATATAGTCTGGTGGTGACAGCTAAGAGCAGATCAATCAGTGGTATGGATCAGTCTGTCTCTGATCTCTTCTATTTAATGTACTCTTTCATTACACTGACTGAACACACCACCAATACCTCTCTCCCTCTCTCTCTCTCTCTCTCTCTCTCTCTCTCTCTCTCTCGCTCTCTCTCTCTCTCTCGCTCTCTCTCTCTCTCTCTCGCTCTCTCTCTTTTTTTCTCTCTCTCTCTCTCTCTCTCCTCTCCCTCTCCCTCTCTCCCCCCCTCTCCTCCCCCCTCTCTCTCTCCCTCTCTCCCCCCCTCTCTCTCGCTCTCTCTCACTCTCTCACTCTCTCTCTCTCCCTCTCTCAGCCCCTCGCTCTCTCTCCCTCTCCCCCCCTCTCTCTCTTCCTCTCCCCCCCTCTCTCTCTCCAACCATCCCCCACCTCTCTCTCTCTTCTTATCTCTCTTCACCATCCCTCCATCATCCCCCCACCTCTCTCTCTCTTCTTATCCCTCTTCACCATCCCTCCATCATCCCCCCACCTCTCTCTCTCTCTTCACCATCCCTCCATCATCCCCCCCACCTCTCTCTTCTTATCTCTCTTCACCATCCCTCCATCATCCCCCCACCTCTCTCTCTTCTTATCTCTCTTCATCATCCCTCCATCATCCCCCCACCTCTCTCTCTCTTCTTATCTCTCTTCACCATCCCTCCATCATCCCCCCACCTCTCTCTCTTCTTATCTCTCTTCACCATCCCTCCATCATCCCCCCCACCTCTCTCTTTCTCTTCTTATATCTCTTCACCATCCCTCCATCATCCCCCCACCTCTCTCTCTCTTCTTATCTCTCTTCACCATCCCTCCATCATCCCCCACCTCTCTCTCTCTTCTTATCTCTTTTCACCATCCCTCCATCTTCCCCCACCTCTCTCTCTCTCTTCTTATCTCTCTTCACCATCCCTCCATCATCCCCCCACCTCTCTCTCTTCTTATCTCTCTTCACCATCCCTCCATCCCTCCATCCCCCCTCTCTCTCTCTTCTTATCCCTCTTCACCATCCCTCCATCATCCCCCCACCTCTCTCTCTCTCTTCACCATCCCTCCATCATCCCCCCCACCTCTCTCTTCACCATCCCTCCATCATCCCCCCACCTCTCTCTCTTCTTATCTCTCTTCATCATCCCTCCATCATCCCCCCACCTCTCTCTCTCTTCTTATCTCACTTCACCATCCCTCCATCATCCCACCACCTCTCTCTTTCTCTTCTTATATCTCTTCACCATCCCTCCATCATCCCCCACCTCTCTCTCTCTCTTCTTATCTCTCTTCACCATCCCTCCATCATCCCCCCACCTCTCTCTCTCTCTTCTTATATCTCTTCACCATCCCTCCATCTTCCCCCACCTCTCTCTCTCTTCTTATCTCTCTTCACCATCCCTCCATCATCCCCCCACCTCTCTCTCTTCTTATCTCTCTTCACCATCCCTCCATCCCTCCATCCCCCCTCTCTCTCTCTTCTTATCCCTCTTCACCATCCCTCCATCATCCCCCCACCTCTCTCTCTCTCTTCACCATCCCTCCATCATCCCCCCCACCTCTCTCTTCACCATCCCTCCATCATCCCCCCACCTCTCTCTCTTCTTATCTCTCTTCATCATCCCTCCATCATCCCCCCACCTCTCTCTCTCTTCTTATCTCACTTCACCATCCCTCCATCATCCCACCACCTCTCTCTTTCTCTTCTTATATCTCTTCACCATCCCTCCATCATCCCCCACCTCTCTCTCTCTCTTCTTATCTCTCTTCACCATCCCTCCATCATCCCCCCACCTCTCTCTCTCTCTTCTTATATCTCTTCACCATCCCTTCATCATCCCCCACCTCTCTCGCTCTCTTCTTATCTCTCTTCACCATCCCTCCACCATCCCCCCAACTCTCTCTCTCTCTCTCTCTCTCTCTCTCTCTCTCTCTTCACCATCCCTCCATCATCCCCCCACCTCTCTCTCTTCTTATCTCTCTTAACCATCCCTCCATCATCCCCCCACCTCTCTCTCTCTTCTTATCTCTCTTCACCATCCCTCCATCATCCCCCCACCTCTCTCTCTCTCTTCTTATCTCTCTTCACCATCCATCCATCATCCCCCACCTCTCTCTCTCTTCTTATCTCTTTTCACCATCCCTCCATCATCCCCCCACTTCTCTCTCTCTCTCTTCTTATCCCTCTTCACCATCCCTCCATCATCCCCCCACCTCTCTCTCTCTCTCTTCTTATCTCTCTTCACCATCCCTCCATCATCCCCCCCACCTCTCTCTTCTTATCTCTCTTCACCATCCCTCCATCATCCCCCCACCTCTCTCTCTTCTTATCTCTCTTCACCATCCCTCCATCATCCCCCCCACCTCTCTCTTTCTCTTCTTATATCTCTTCACCATCCCTCCATCATCCCCCCACCTCTCTCTCTCTTCTTATCTCTCTTCACCATCCCTCCATCATCCCCCACCTCTCTCTCTCTTCTTATCTCTTTTCACCATCCCTCCATCTTCCCCCACCTCTCTCTCTCTCTTCTTATCTCTCTTCACCATCCCTCCATCATCCCCCCACCTCTCTCTCTTCTTATCTCTCTTCACCATCCCTCCATCATCCCCCCACCTCTCTCTCTCTTCTTATCTCTCTTCACCATCCCTCCATCATCCCCCCCACCTCTCTCTCTCTCTCTCTCTTCTTATCTCTCTTCATCCATCCCTCCATCATCCCCCCACCCCTCTCTCTCTCTTCTTATCTCTCTTCATCCATCCCTCCATCATCCCCCCACCTCTCTCTCTCTTCTTATCTCTCTTCATCCATCCCTCCATCATCCCCCCATCTCTCTCTCTCTCTTCATCCATCCCTCCATCATCCCCCCCACCTCTCTCTCTTCTTATCTCTCTTCATCCATCCCTCCATCATCCCCCCACCTCTCTCTCTCTCTTCATCCATCCCTCCATCATCCCCCCCACCTCTCTCTCTCTTCTTATCTCTCTTCATCCATCCCTCCATCATCCCCCCACCTCTCTCTCTCTCTCTCTCTCTCTCTCTCTCTCTCTCTTCTTATCTCTCTTCATCCATCCCTCCATCATCCCCCCACCTCTCTCTCTTCATCCATCCCTCCATCATCCCCCCACCTCTCTCTCTTCTTATCTCTCTCTTCATTCATCCCTCCATCATCCCCCCACCTCTCTCTCTCTTCTTATCTCTCTTCATCCATCCCTCCATCATCCCCCCAACTCTCTCTCTCTCTTCTTATCTCTCTTCATCCATCCCTCCATCATCCCCCCACCTCTCTCTCTTCTTATCTCTCTCTTCATCCATCCCTCCATCATCCCCCCACCTCTCTCTCTTTTCTTATCTCTCTTCATCCATCCCTCCATCATCCCCCCACCTCTCTCTCTCTTCTTATCTCTCTTCATCCATCCCTCCATCATCCCCCCCACCTCTCTCTCTCTCTTCTTATCTCTCTTCATCCATCCCTCCATCGTCCCCCCACCTCTCTCTCTTCATCCATCCCTCCATCATCCCCCCACCTCTCTCTCTCTTCTTATCTCTCTTCATCCATCCCTCCATCATCCCCCCACCTCTCTCTCTCTCTTCTTATCTCTCTTCATCCATCCCTCCATCATCCCCCCCACCTCTCTCTCTCTTCTTATCTCTCTTCATCCATCCCTCCATCATCCCCCCACCTCTCTCTCTCTCTTCATCCATCCCTCCATCATCCCCCCACCTCTCTCTCTTCTCATCTCTCTTCATCCATCCCTCCATCATCCCCCCACCTCTCTCTCTCTCTTCTTATCTCTCTTCATCCATCCCTCCATCATCCCCCCCACCTCTCTCTCTCTCTTCTTATCTCTCTTCATCCATCCCTCCATCATCCCCCCCACCTCTCTCTCTCTCTCTTCTTATCTCTCTCTTCACCATCCCTCCAGCATCCCCCCCACCTCTCTCTCTCTTCTTTACCCATCCCTCCATCATCCCCCCCACCTCTCTCTCTCTCTCTCTTCTTATCTCTCTCTTCACCATCCCTCCAGCATCCCCCCCACCTCTCTCTCTCTTCTTTACCCATCCCTCCATCATCCCCCCCACCTCTCTCTCTCTCTCTCTTCTTATCTCTCTCTTCACCCATCCCTCCAGCATCCCCCCCACCTCTCTCTCTCTTCTTTACCCATCCCTCCATCATCCCCCCCACCTCTCTCTCTCTCTCTCTTCTTATCTCTCTCTTCACCCATCCCTCCATCATCCCCCCCACCTCTCTCTCTCTCTCTCTTCTTATCTCTCTCTTCACCCATCCCTCCATCATCCCCCCACCTCTCTCTCTTCTTATCTCTCTTCACCATCCCTCCATCCCTCCATCCCCCCTCTCTCTCTCTTCTTATCCCTCTTCACCATCCCTCCATCATCCCCCCACCTCTCTCTCTCTCTTCACCATCCCTCCATCATCCCCCCCACCTCTCTCTTCACCATCCCTCCATCATCCCCCCACCTCTCTCTCTTCTTATCTCTCTTCATCATCCCTCCATCATCCCCCCACCTCTCTCTCTCTTCTTATCTCACTTCACCATCCCTCCATCATCCCACCACCTCTCTCTTTCTCTTCTTATATCTCTTCACCATCCCTCCATCATCCCCCACCTCTCTCTCTCTCTTCTTATCTCTCTTCACCATCCCTCCATCATCCCCCCACCTCTCTCTCTCTCTTCTTATATCTCTTCACCATCCCTCCATCTTCCCCCACCTCTCTCTCTCTCTTCTTATCTCTCTTCACCATCCCTCCATCATCCCCCCACCTCTCTCTCTTCTTATCTCTCTTCACCATCCCTCCATCCCTCCATCCCCCCTCTCTCTCTCTTCTTATCCCTCTTCACCATCCCTCCATCATCCCCCCACCTCTCTCTCTCTCTTCACCATCCCTCCATCATCCCCCCCACCTCTCTCTTCACCATCCCTCCATCATCCCCCCACCTCTCTCTCTTCTTATCTCTCTTCATCATCCCTCCATCATCCCCCCACCTCTCTCTCTCTTCTTATCTCACTTCACCATCCCTCCATCATCCCACCACCTCTCTCTTTCTCTTCTTATATCTCTTCACCATCCCTCCATCATCCCCCACCTCTCTCTCTCTCTTCTTATCTCTCTTCACCATCCCTCCATCATCCCCCCACCTCTCTCTCTCTCTTCTTATATCTCTTCACCATCCCTTCATCATCCCCCACCTCTCTCGCTCTCTTCTTATCTCTCTTCACCATCCCTCCACCATCCCCCCAACTCTCTCTCTCTCTCTCTCTCTCTCTCTCTCTCTCTCTTCACCATCCCTCCATCATCCCCCCACCTCTCTCTCTTCTTATCTCTCTTAACCATCCCTCCATCATCCCCCCACCTCTCTCTCTCTTCTTATCTCTCTTCACCATCCCTCCATCATCCCCCCACCTCTCTCTCTCTCTTCTTATCTCTCTTCACCATCCATCCATCATCCCCCACCTCTCTCTCTCTTCTTATCTCTTTTCACCATCCCTCCATCATCCCCCCACTTCTCTCTCTCTCTCTTCTTATCCCTCTTCACCATCCCTCCATCATCCCCCCACCTCTCTCTCTCTCTCTTCTTATCTCTCTTCACCATCCCTCCATCATCCCCCCCACCTCTCTCTTCTTATCTCTCTTCACCATCCCTCCATCATCCCCCCACCTCTCTCTCTTCTTATCTCTCTTCACCATCCCTCCATCATCCCCCCCACCTCTCTCTTTCTCTTCTTATATCTCTTCACCATCCCTCCATCATCCCCCCACCTCTCTCTCTCTTCTTATCTCTCTTCACCATCCCTCCATCATCCCCCACCTCTCTCTCTCTTCTTATCTCTTTTCACCATCCCTCCATCTTCCCCCACCTCTCTCTCTCTCTTCTTATCTCTCTTCACCATCCCTCCATCATCCCCCCACCTCTCTCTCTTCTTATCTCTCTTCACCATCCCTCCATCATCCCCCCACCTCTCTCTCTCTTCTTATCTCTCTTCACCATCCCTCCATCATCCCCCCCACCTCTCTCTCTCTCTCTCTCTTCTTATCTCTCTTCATCCATCCCTCCATCATCCCCCCACCCCTCTCTCTCTCTTCTTATCTCTCTTCATCCATCCCTCCATCATCCCCCCACCTCTCTCTCTCTTCTTATCTCTCTTCATCCATCCCTCCATCATCCCCCCATCTCTCTCTCTCTCTTCATCCATCCCTCCATCATCCCCCCCACCTCTCTCTCTTCTTATCTCTCTTCATCCATCCCTCCATCATCCCCCCACCTCTCTCTCTCTCTTCATCCATCCCTCCATCATCCCCCCCACCTCTCTCTCTCTTCTTATCTCTCTTCATCCATCCCTCCATCATCCCCCCACCTCTCTCTCTCTCTCTCTCTCTCTCTCTCTCTCTCTCTTCTTATCTCTCTTCATCCATCCCTCCATCATCCCCCCACCTCTCTCTCTTCATCCATCCCTCCATCATCCCCCCACCTCTCTCTCTTCTTATCTCTCTCTTCATTCATCCCTCCATCATCCCCCCACCTCTCTCTCTCTTCTTATCTCTCTTCATCCATCCCTCCATCATCCCCCCAACTCTCTCTCTCTCTTCTTATCTCTCTTCATCCATCCCTCCATCATCCCCCCACCTCTCTCTCTTCTTATCTCTCTCTTCATCCATCCCTCCATCATCCCCCCACCTCTCTCTCTTTTCTTATCTCTCTTCATCCATCCCTCCATCATCCCCCCACCTCTCTCTCTCTTCTTATCTCTCTTCATCCATCCCTCCATCATCCCCCCCACCTCTCTCTCTCTCTTCTTATCTCTCTTCATCCATCCCTCCATCGTCCCCCCACCTCTCTCTCTTCATCCATCCCTCCATCATCCCCCCACCTCTCTCTCTCTTCTTATCTCTCTTCATCCATCCCTCCATCATCCCCCCACCTCTCTCTCTCTCTTCTTATCTCTCTTCATCCATCCCTCCATCATCCCCCCCACCTCTCTCTCTCTTCTTATCTCTCTTCATCCATCCCTCCATCATCCCCCCACCTCTCTCTCTCTCTTCATCCATCCCTCCATCATCCCCCCACCTCTCTCTCTTCTCATCTCTCTTCATCCATCCCTCCATCATCCCCCCACCTCTCTCTCTCTCTTCTTATCTCTCTTCATCCATCCCTCCATCATCCCCCCCACCTCTCTCTCTCTCTTCTTATCTCTCTTCATCCATCCCTCCATCATCCCCCCCACCTCTCTCTCTCTCTCTCTTCTTATCTCTCTCTTCACCATCCCTCCAGCATCCCCCCCACCTCTCTCTCTCTTCTTTACCCATCCCTCCATCATCCCCCCCACCTCTCTCTCTCTCTCTCTTCTTATCTCTCTCTTCACCATCCCTCCAGCATCCCCCCCACCTCTCTCTCTTCTTTACCCATCCCTCCATCATCCCCCCCACCTCTCTCTCTCTCTCTCTTCTTATCTCTCTCTTCACCCATCCCTCCAGCATCCCCCCCACCTCTCTCTCTCTTCTTTACCCATCCCTCCATCATCCCCCCCACCTCTCTCTCTCTCTCTCTTCTTATCTCTCTCTTCACCCATCCCTCCATCATCCCCCCCACCTCTCTCTCTCTCTCTCTTCTTATCTCTCTCTTCACCCATCCCTCCATCATCCCCCCACCTCTCTCTCTTCTTATCTCTCTTCACCATCCCTCCATCCCTCCATCCCCCCTCTCTCTCTCTTCTTATCCCTCTTCACCATCCCTCCATCATCCCCCCACCTCTCTCTCTCTCTTCACCATCCCTCCATCATCCCCCCCACCTCTCTCTTCACCATCCCTCCATCATCCCCCCACCTCTCTCTCTTCTTATCTCTCTTCATCATCCCTCCATCATCCCCCCACCTCTCTCTCTCTTCTTATCTCACTTCACCATCCCTCCATCATCCCACCACCTCTCTCTTTCTCTTCTTATATCTCTTCACCATCCCTCCATCATCCCCCACCTCTCTCTCTCTCTTCTTATCTCTCTTCACCATCCCTCCATCATCCCCCCACCTCTCTCTCTCTCTTCTTATATCTCTTCACCATCCCTCCATCTTCCCCCACCTCTCTCTCTCTCTTCTTATCTCTCTTCACCATCCCTCCATCATCCCCCCACCTCTCTCTCTTCTTATCTCTCTTCACCATCCCTCCATCCCTCCATCCCCCCTCTCTCTCTCTTCTTATCCCTCTTCACCATCCCTCCATCATCCCCCCACCTCTCTCTCTCTCTTCACCATCCCTCCATCATCCCCCCCACCTCTCTCTTCACCATCCCTCCATCATCCCCCCACCTCTCTCTCTTCTTATCTCTCTTCATCATCCCTCCATCATCCCCCCACCTCTCTCTCTCTTCTTATCTCACTTCACCATCCCTCCATCATCCCACCACCTCTCTCTTTCTCTTCTTATATCTCTTCACCATCCCTCCATCATCCCCCACCTCTCTCTCTCTCTTCTTATCTCTCTTCACCATCCCTCCATCATCCCCCCACCTCTCTCTCTCTCTTCTTATATCTCTTCACCATCCCTTCATCATCCCCCACCTCTCTCGCTCTCTTCTTATCTCTCTTCACCATCCCTCCACCATCCCCCCAACTCTCTCTCTCTCTCTCTCTCTCTCTCTCTCTCTCTTCACCATCCCTCCATCATCCCCCCACCTCTCTCTCTTCTTATCTCTCTTAACCATCCCTCCATCATCCCCCCACCTCTCTCTCTCTTCTTATCTCTCTTCACCATCCCTCCATCATCCCCCCACCTCTCTCTCTCTCTTCTTATCTCTCTTCACCATCCATCCATCATCCCCCACCTCTCTCTCTCTTCTTATCTCTTTTCACCATCCCTCCATCATCCCCCCACTTCTCTCTCTCTCTCTTCTTATCCCTCTTCACCATCCCTCCATCATCCCCCCACCTCTCTCTCTCTCTCTTCTTATCTCTCTTCACCATCCCTCCATCATCCCCCCCACCTCTCTCTTCTTATCTCTCTTCACCATCCCTCCATCATCCCCCCACCTCTCTCTCTTCTTATCTCTCTTCACCATCCCTCCATCATCCCCCCCACCTCTCTCTTTCTCTTCTTATATCTCTTCACCATCCCTCCATCATCCCCCCACCTCTCTCTCTCTTCTTATCTCTCTTCACCATCCCTCCATCATCCCCCACCTCTCTCTCTCTTCTTATCTCTTTTCACCATCCCTCCATCTTCCCCCACCTCTCTCTCTCTCTTCTTATCTCTCTTCACCATCCCTCCATCATCCCCCCACCTCTCTCTCTTCTTATCTCTCTTCACCATCCCTCCATCATCCCCCCACCTCTCTCTCTCTTCTTATCTCTCTTCACCATCCCTCCATCATCCCCCCCACCTCTCTCTCTCTCTCTCTCTTCTTATCTCTCTTCATCCATCCCTCCATCATCCCCCCACCCCTCTCTCTCTCTTCTTATCTCTCTTCATCCATCCCTCCATCATCCCCCCACCTCTCTCTCTCTTCTTATCTCTCTTCATCCATCCCTCCATCATCCCCCCATCTCTCTCTCTCTCTTCATCCATCCCTCCATCATCCCCCCCACCTCTCTCTCTTCTTATCTCTCTTCATCCATCCCTCCATCATCCCCCCACCTCTCTCTCTCTCTTCATCCATCCCTCCATCATCCCCCCCACCTCTCTCTCTCTTCTTATCTCTCTTCATCCATCCCTCCATCATCCCCCCACCTCTCTCTCTCTCTCTCTCTCTCTCTCTCTCTCTCTCTTCTTATCTCTCTTCATCCATCCCTCCATCATCCCCCCACCTCTCTCTCTTCATCCATCCCTCCATCATCCCCCCACCTCTCTCTCTTCTTATCTCTCTCTTCATTCATCCCTCCATCATCCCCCCACCTCTCTCTCTCTTCTTATCTCTCTTCATCCATCCCTCCATCATCCCCCCAACTCTCTCTCTCTCTTCTTATCTCTCTTCATCCATCCCTCCATCATCCCCCCACCTCTCTCTCTTCTTATCTCTCTCTTCATCCATCCCTCCATCATCCCCCCACCTCTCTCTCTTTTCTTATCTCTCTTCATCCATCCCTCCATCATCCCCCCACCTCTCTCTCTCTTCTTATCTCTCTTCATCCATCCCTCCATCATCCCCCCCACCTCTCTCTCTCTCTTCTTATCTCTCTTCATCCATCCCTCCATCGTCCCCCCACCTCTCTCTCTTCATCCATCCCTCCATCATCCCCCCACCTCTCTCTCTCTTCTTATCTCTCTTCATCCATCCCTCCATCATCCCCCCACCTCTCTCTCTCTCTTCTTATCTCTCTTCATCCATCCCTCCATCATCCCCCCCACCTCTCTCTCTCTTCTTATCTCTCTTCATCCATCCCTCCATCATCCCCCCACCTCTCTCTCTCTCTTCATCCATCCCTCCATCATCCCCCCACCTCTCTCTCTTCTCATCTCTCTTCATCCATCCCTCCATCATCCCCCCACCTCTCTCTCTCTCTTCTTATCTCTCTTCATCCATCCCTCCATCATCCCCCCCACCTCTCTCTCTCTCTTCTTATCTCTCTTCATCCATCCCTCCATCATCCCCCCCACCTCTCTCTCTCTCTCTCTTCTTATCTCTCTCTTCACCATCCCTCCAGCATCCCCCCCACCTCTCTCTCTCTTCTTTACCCATCCCTCCATCATCCCCCCCACCTCTCTCTCTCTCTCTCTTCTTATCTCTCTCTTCACCCATCCCTCCAGCATCCCCCCCACCTCTCTCTCTCTTCTTTACCCATCCCTCCATCATCCCCCCCACCTCTCTCTCTCTCTCTCTTCTTATCTCTCTCTTCACCCATCCCTCCATCATCCCCCCCACCTCTCTCTCTCTCTCTCTTCTTATCTCTCTCTTCACCCATCCCTCCATCATCCCCCCACCTCTCTCTCTCTTATCTCTCTTCACCATCCCTCCATCCCTCCATCCCCCCTCTCTCTCTCTTCTTATCCCTCTTCACCATCCCTCCATCATCCCCCCACCTCTCTCTCTCTCTTCACCATCCCTCCATCATCCCCCCCACCTCTCTCTTCACCATCCCTCCATCATCCCCCCACCTCTCTCTCTTCTTATCTCTCTTCATCATCCCTCCATCATCCCCCCACCTCTCTCTCTCTTCTTATCTCACTTCACCATCCCTCCATCATCCCACCACCTCTCTCTTTCTCTTCTTATATCTCTTCACCATCCCTCCATCATCCCCCACCTCTCTCTCTCTCTTCTTATCTCTCTTCACCATCCCTCCATCATCCCCCCACCTCTCTCTCTCTCTTCTTATATCTCTTCACCATCCCTCCATCTTCCCCCACCTCTCTCTCTCTCTTCTTATCTCTCTTCACCATCCCTCCATCATCCCCCCACCTCTCTCTCTTCTTATCTCTCTTCACCATCCCTCCATCCCTCCATCCCCCCTCTCTCTCTCTTCTTATCCCTCTTCACCATCCCTCCATCATCCCCCCACCTCTCTCTCTCTCTTCACCATCCCTCCATCATCCCCCCCACCTCTCTCTTCACCATCCCTCCATCATCCCCCCACCTCTCTCTCTTCTTATCTCTCTTCATCATCCCTCCATCATCCCCCCACCTCTCTCTCTCTTCTTATCTCACTTCACCATCCCTCCATCATCCCACCACCTCTCTCTTTCTCTTCTTATATCTCTTCACCATCCCTCCATCATCCCCCACCTCTCTCTCTCTCTTCTTATCTCTCTTCACCATCCCTCCATCATCCCCCCACCTCTCTCTCTCTCTTCTTATATCTCTTCACCATCCCTTCATCATCCCCCACCTCTCTCGCTCTCTTCTTATCTCTCTTCACCATCCCTCCACCATCCCCCCAACTCTCTCTCTCTCTCTCTCTCTCTCTCTCTCTCTCTTCACCATCCCTCCATCATCCCCCCACCTCTCTCTCTTCTTATCTCTCTTAACCATCCCTCCATCATCCCCCCACCTCTCTCTCTCTTCTTATCTCTCTTCACCATCCCTCCATCATCCCCCCACCTCTCTCTCTCTCTTCTTATCTCTCTTCACCATCCATCCATCATCCCCCACCTCTCTCTCTCTTCTTATCTCTTTTCACCATCCCTCCATCATCCCCCCACTTCTCTCTCTCTCTCTTCTTATCCCTCTTCACCATCCCTCCATCATCCCCCCACCTCTCTCTCTCTCTCTTCTTATCTCTCTTCACCATCCCTCCATCATCCCCCCCACCTCTCTCTTCTTATCTCTCTTCACCATCCCTCCATCATCCCCCCACCTCTCTCTCTTCTTATCTCTCTTCACCATCCCTCCATCATCCCCCCCACCTCTCTCTTTCTCTTCTTATATCTCTTCACCATCCCTCCATCATCCCCCCACCTCTCTCTCTCTTCTTATCTCTCTTCACCATCCCTCCATCATCCCCCACCTCTCTCTCTCTTCTTATCTCTTTTCACCATCCCTCCATCTTCCCCCACCTCTCTCTCTCTCTTCTTATCTCTCTTCACCATCCCTCCATCATCCCCCCACCTCTCTCTCTTCTTATCTCTCTTCACCATCCCTCCATCATCCCCCCACCTCTCTCTCTCTTCTTATCTCTCTTCACCATCCCTCCATCATCCCCCCCACCTCTCTCTCTCTCTCTCTCTTCTTATCTCTCTTCATCCATCCCTCCATCATCCCCCCACCCCTCTCTCTCTCTTCTTATCTCTCTTCATCCATCCCTCCATCATCCCCCCACCTCTCTCTCTCTTCTTATCTCTCTTCATCCATCCCTCCATCATCCCCCCATCTCTCTCTCTCTCTTCATCCATCCCTCCATCATCCCCCCCACCTCTCTCTCTTCTTATCTCTCTTCATCCATCCCTCCATCATCCCCCCACCTCTCTCTCTCTCTTCATCCATCCCTCCATCATCCCCCCCACCTCTCTCTCTCTTCTTATCTCTCTTCATCCATCCCTCCATCATCCCCCCACTCTCTCTCTCTCTCTCTCTCTCTCTCTCTCTCTCTCTCTCTTCTTATCTCTCTTCATCCATCCCTCCATCATCCCCCCACCTCTCTCTCTTCATCCATCCCTCCATCATCCCCCCACCTCTCTCTCTTCTTATCTCTCTCTTCATTCATCCCTCCATCATCCCCCCACCTCTCTCTCTCTTCTTATCTCTCTTCATCCATCCCTCCATCATCCCCCCAACTCTCTCTCTCTTCTTATCTCTCTTCATCCATCCCTCCATCATCCCCCCACCTCTCTCTCTTCTTATCTCTCTCTTCATCCATCCCTCCATCATCCCCCCACCTCTCTCTCTTTTCTTATCTCTCTTCATCCATCCCTCCATCATCCCCCCACCTCTCTCTCTCTTCTTATCTCTCTTCATCCATCCCTCCATCATCCCCCCCACCTCTCTCTCTCTCTTCTTATCTCTCTTCATCCATCCCTCCATCGTCCCCCCACCTCTCTCTCTTCATCCATCCCTCCATCATCCCCCCACCTCTCTCTCTCTTCTTATCTCTCTTCATCCATCCCTCCATCATCCCCCCACCTCTCTCTCTCTCTTCTTATCTCTCTTCATCCATCCCTCCATCATCCCCCCCACCTCTCTCTCTCTTCTTATCTCTCTTCATCCATCCCTCCATCATCCCCCCACCTCTCTCTCTCTCTTCATCCATCCCTCCATCATCCCCCCACCTCTCTCTCTTCTCATCTCTCTTCATCCATCCCTCCATCATCCCCCCACCTCTCTCTCTCTCTTCTTATCTCTCTTCATCCATCCCTCCATCATCCCCCCCACCTCTCTCTCTCTCTTCTTATCTCTCTTCATCCATCCCTCCATCATCCCCCCCACCTCTCTCTCTCTCTCTCTTCTTATCTCTCTCTTCACCATCCCTCCAGCATCCCCCCCACCTCTCTCTCTCTTCTTTACCCATCCCTCCATCATCCCCCCCACCTCTCTCTCTCTTCTTTACCCATCCCTCCAGCATCCCCCCCACCTCTCTCTCTCTTCTTTACCCATCCCTCCATCATCCCCCCCACCTCTCTCTCTCTCTCTCTTCTTATCTCTCTCTTCACCCATCCCTCCATCATCCCCCCCACCTCTCTCTCTCTCTCTCTTCTTATCTCTCTCTTCACCCATCCCTCCAGCATCCCCCCCACCTCTCTCTCTCTTCTTTACCCATCCCTCCATCATCCCCCCCACCTCTCTCTCTCTCTCTCTCTTCTTATCTCTCTCTTCACCCATCCCTCCATCATCCCCCCCACCTCTCTCTCTCTCTCTCTTCTTATCTCTCTCTTCACCCATCCCTCCATCATCCCCCCCACCTCTCTCTCTCTCTCTTCACCATCCCTCCATCTCTTATTTATTGTTGTCTCATTGCTATGACTAATAACTGTGTATGTGTGTGTATTTATGAATAGGTGTTGGAGCTTGAGTGTGTGTGTGTGTGTGTGTGTGTGTGTGTGTGTGTGTGTGTGTGTGTGTGTGTGTGTGTGTGTGTGTGTGTGTGTGTGTGTGTGTGTGTGTGTGTGTGTGTGTGTGTGTGTGTGACAAAGCGTTGCATCTCTGTGGTCGTGACATTTCAGAGGCTGAACGAGTCATGACTGAATCATTCTCTCCCTCCCCCTCTCTCTCTCTTTCTCTCTCTCTCTCTCTCTCCCTGACTCATCCTCTCTCTGAGTCATCCTCTCTCAGAGACATCTTTGCTTTCATCCTTCTCCCCCCTTCTGTCTCTCCGTATTTTCTCTCTCCCCTACATTCTTCTCATTCTCAGCCAGCTCCTCCACCCAGCTTCCTCTCTCCTGTTTGTCTGTGGTCCTCAGGCTCTACCTCTCTCTCTCTCTCTATCTCTCTCTCTCTCTCTCTCTCTCTCTCTCTTTCTCTCCCTCCCCTCTTTCTCTCTCTTGCTCTCTCTCTCTCTCTTTCTCTCTCTGTCCCATTCTCTCTCTCTCTCTCTCTCTCTCTCTCTCTCTCTCTCTGTCCCATTCTCTCTCTCTCTCCCTTTCTCTCTCTCTCTCTCTCTCTCTCTCTCTCTCTCTTTCTTTCTCTCTCTCTCTCTCTCTCTCTCTGTCCTCTCTCTCTCTCTCTCTCTCTGTCCCATTCTCCCTGTTCTCTCTCTTTCATTCATCCTATCATCCTGTCCCTCTCTCCTTACTGTTCCCTTTTACTCCCATCCTCCTATTCATTTACAAACAGCTTTATTGGCACAGAATATATTGGTAAATTATTTTCTCTCTCTCTTTCTTTCTTTCCCTCTCTCTTACACACACGTATCTCTATTCTCTCTAACTCCTCTTTTCTTTCTGTTCTCTGGTCTAATCCCAAGTGCTGCTGTAATCCAGATCAACTGGCCCACATTCTTAATCTAATTACTCCTCAATCCCTACTACTACTCCTGTGTGTGTGTGTGTGTGTGTGTGTGTGTGTGTGTGTGTGTGTGTGTGTGTGTGTGTGTGTGTGTGTGTGTGTGTGTGTGTGTGTGTGTGTGTGTGTGTGTGTGTGTGTGTGTGTGTGTGTGTGAGAGAGAGAATCAGAGAGAGCGACAGACGACAGGGGCCAGACCGTTTAAAGTCATGTTGTAAACACACCTGTTAACCTTGAGTCTGACACACACACATACTTACTTCCACACTTCCACAAACACATGAACACACACCAGCACACTGGGCATGTCTTATTGATTATTCTGTGTTCATGTGTGACCTAAAGCTGATCCTCATGTTGATCTTATGTGTATCTGGTCTCAATCATGATTAGCCATGTGGTGATATGCTGTTGATCATGTGTGTTGATCATACTGTATGTTGATCATGTGTTGATCATACTGTATGTTGATCATGTGTTGATCATACTGTATGCTGATCATACTGTATGTTGACCATGTGTGTTGATCATACTGTATCTTGATCATGTGTTGATCATACTGTATGTTGATCATGTGTTGATCATACTGCATGTTGACCATGTGTTGATCATACTGTATGTTGATCATACTGTATGTTGATCATACTGTATGTTGATCATGTGTCGATCATACTGTATGTCGATCATGTGTTGATCATACTGTATGTTGATCATGTATGTTGATCATGTGTGTTGATCATACTGCATGTTGATCATGTGTTGATCATACTGCATGTTGATCATGTGTTGATCATACTGTATGTTGATGATGTGTTGATCATACTGTATGTTGATCATGTGTGTTGATCATACTGTATGTTGATCATGTGTGTTGATCATACTGTATGTTGATCATGTGTTGATCATACTGTTTATTGATCATGTGTTGATCATACTGTATGTTGATCATGTGTGTTGATCATACTGTATGTTGATCATGTGTTGATCATACTGTATGTTGATCATGTGTTGATCATACTGTTTATTGATCATGTGTTGATCATACTGTATGTTGATGGTGTGTTGATCATACTGTATGTTGATCATACTGTATGTTGATCATGTGTTGATCATACTGTACATTGATCATGTGTGTTGATCATACTGTATTTTGATCATGTGTTGATCATACTGTATGTTGATCATGTGTTGATCATACTGTATGTTGATCATGTGTGTTGATCATACTGTTTATTGATCATGTGTTGATCATACTGTATGTTGATGATGTGTTGATCATACTGTATGTTGATCATGTGTGTTGATCATACTGTATGTTGATCATGTGTTGATCATACTGTATGTTGATCATGTGTTGATCATACTGTATGTTGATCATGTGTTGATCATACTGTATGTTGATCATGTGTTGATCATACTGTATGTTGATCATGTGTTGATCATACTGTATGTTGATCATGTGTTGATCATACTGTATGTTGATCATGTGTGTTGATCATACTGTATGTTGATCATGTGTTGATCATACTGTATGTTGATCATGTGTTGATCATACTGTATGTTGATCATGTGTTGATCATACTGTATGTTGATCATGTGTTGATCATACTGTATGTTGATCATGTGTGTTGATCATACTGTATGTTGATCATGTGTATTGAGCATACTGTATGTTGATCATGTGTATTGATCATACTGTATCTTGATCATGTGTTGATCATACTGTATGTTGATCATGTGTATTGATCTCCTTCTTGTCTGTATTCCAGATGAACCGACCCATCCAGGTAAAACCAGCCGACAGCGAGGGGAGAGGAGGTAAGACACACATCACATCACACACACATGAACACGCTTCTTCACTAATTATAATACACGCCATCTTACATTATAATGACACACCTGTCCAATTCTACAGAAGTTACCCATTTCAATCTGTATCTACAGCAGGGTTGAGGTCAACCACAAATTTAGATGAGGATTTTCACTAATTGAATTTGGAGAGTCAAGTCTTCAATGTGACTCTCCTACTCCCAACTGGAACTCTTGCTACAGATACTCTGTTAATCTGTATCTGCTGACATGCACTGTAAAGTAAGCCCCAAAGACACACACCTACATTCTTAGTGATCTCTACTGTGATCTCTGTTGGTCCTCTACTCCCAAGTTTCATCTCTCTGTAATGTATAAGTTTATACTGCACCCTGGTGGTTGATAGCAGTATCGCAACATGTATTTTTCTCCCATCACTGGCCTGCTAGAACATAATGAGATTCAATGAGAGCACCATGATATGTTTTATGAACTGAGTATCTACCTCTAGTATCAGAGCTATCTAACTCCTCTCCTTTTCTCCTCCCTCTCTCCCTCCTCCCCCTCTCCTCCTGGTGTGCCCCTCTTCCAGAAGACAGGAAGTTGTTTGTGGGCATGCTGGGTAAACAGCAGAGTGATGAAGACGTCAAGAGGCTGTTTGAGCCCTTTGGCACTATAGACGAGTGTACTGTACTACGGGGGCCAGACGGCACCAGTAAAGGTTGTGCGTTTGTGAAGTACCAGGGACATGCTGAAGCTCAGGCTGCCATTAGCACCCTGCATGGGAGCCGCACACTGCCTGTAAGTCACAGACAAGTCATCCTACCTCTCCCTCTGTAAGTCACAGACAAGTCTTCCTACCTCTCCCTCTGTAAGTCACAGACAAGTCATCCTACCTCTCCCTCTGTAAGTCACAGACAAGTCTTCCTACCTCTCCCTCTGTAAGTCACAAACAAGTCATCCTACCTCTCCCTCTGTAAGTCACAGACAAGTCTTCCTACCTCTCCCTCTGTAAGTCACAGACAAGTCTTCCTACCTCTCCCTCTGTAAGTCACAGACAAGTCATCCTACCTCTCCCTCTGTAAGTCACAGACAAGTCTTCCTACCTCTCCCTCTGTAAGTCACAGACAAGTCTTCCTACCTCTCCCTCTGTAAGTCACAGACAAGTCATCCTACCTTTCCCTCTGTAAGTCACAGACAAGTCATCCTACCTCTCCCTCTGTAAGTCACAGACAAGTCATCCTACCTCTCCCTCTGTAAGTCACAAACAAGTCTTCCAACCTCTCCCTCTGTAAGTCACAGACAAGTCTTCCTATCTCTCCCTCTGTAAGTCACAGACAAGTCTTCCTATCTCTCCCTCTGTAAGTCACAGACAAGTCTTCCTATCTCTCCCTCACAGACAAGTTTTCCTAACTCTCCCTCTGTAAGTCACAAACAAGTCTTCCTACCTCTCCCTCTGTAAGTCACAGACAAGTCTTCCTATCTCTCCCTCTGTAAGTCACAAACAAGTCTTCCTACCTCTCCCTCTGTAAGTCACAGACAAGTCATCCTACCTCTCCCTCTGTAAGTCACAGACAAGTCTTCCTATCTCTCCCTCTGTAAGTCACAGACAAGTCATCCTACCTCTCCCTCTGTAAGTCACAGACAAGTCTTCCTATCTCTCCCTCTGTAAGTCACAGACAAGTCTTCCTATCTCTCCCTCTGTAAGTCACAGACAAGTTTTCCTACCTCTCCCTCTGTAAGTCACAGACAAGTCTTCCTATCTCTCCCTCTGTAAGTCACAGACAAGTTTTCCTATCTCTCCCTCTGTAAGTCACAGACAAGTTTTCCTACCTCTCCCTCTGTAAGTCACAGACAAGTCTTCCTACCTCTCCCTCTGTAAGTCACAGACAAGTCTTCCTACCTCTCCCTCTGTAAGTCACAGACAAGTATTCCTACCTCTCCCTCTGTAAGTCACAAACAAGTCTTCCAACCTCTCCCTCTGTAAGTCACAAACAAGTCTTCCTACCTCTCCCTCTGTAAGTCACAGACAAGTCTTCCTACCTCTCCCTCTGTAAGTCACAGACAAGTCTTCCTATCTCTCCCTCTGTAAGTCACAGACAAGTTTTTCTATCTCTCCCTCTGTAAGTCACAGACAAGTCTTCCTATCTCTCCCTCTGTAAGTCACAGACAAGTCTTCCTATCTCTCCCTCTGTAAGTCACAAACAAGTATTCCTACCTCTCCCTCTGTAAGTCACAAACAAGTCTTCCAACCTCTCCCTCTGTAAGTCACAAACAAGTCTTCCTACCTCTCCCTCTGTAAGTCACAGACAAGTCTTCCTATCTCTCCCTCTGTAAGTCACAGACACGTTTTCCTACCTCTCCCTCTCATTGTTATGTGGAAAGTTAATGTATTCCGGAACTTTAGGAACTTTATTTACCTTTCAACATAAATACGCGTTTCAAAACAGTGCACCAAATCTTGGTTGATTGTATTTCCAATATGGGGTAATTCAGTAAATCCATGTGTTTAACTTAAAGACCGGTGTGTGTTTCCTTGCAGGGTGCGTCGTCCAGTCTGGTGGTGAAGTTTGCCGACACAGAGAAGGAGAGAGGGCTGAGACGGATGCAGCAGGTGGCATCACAGCTGGGCATCTTCAGCCCCACCATGACACTTAACTTTCCTGCTTACAACGCTTACACACAGGCCGTCAGCGCACAGGCGGTAAGCACACACACACACAGCGTTACACACACGCCTTTACACACATGCACACATGCACGGAGGCACTCATATACACACATACACACACACACTGGTTTGAGTGGTGCTTTGGGTATGAGAGGATGTGATGTTTTTCAAGGGGCTATCACTGTCCTAATCTGCACTAATGTTATTACTGAATGGACACGTCATTTAGCATTAGCCATCTCTCGACAAAATCCACAGCAACACACACACACACACACACACACACACACACACACACACACACACACACACACACACACACACACACACACACACACACACACACACTTCCTAGTAACCCCAGCTTTTCTGCTGCACAGCCATTAACCCTGTGGCTGGATATAATGGACATGTAATTACATCTCTATTCATCCTCTCTGTCTCTGTCTCTGTCTCTGTCTCTCTCTCTCTCTTTCTCTCTCTGTCCCTCTCTCTCTCTCTGTCTCTCTCTCTCTTTCTTTCTCTCTATATTCCTCTCTTTCTCCTCCCCCCATCTCTCTCTCTCTCTTTCTCTCTCTCTCTCTTTCTCTCTCTGTCTCTCTCTCTATCTCTCTGTCTCTGTCTCTCTCACTCTCTCTCTCTCTCTCTCTCTCTCTCTCTCTCTCTCTCTCTCTCTTTCTTTTTCTCTGTCTCTCCCTCTCTTTCTCGCTGTCTTTCTCTCTATATTGTATTTACAATGGTGTTTGTTCTTCACTGGTTGCCCTTTTCTTGTGGCAACAGGTCACACATCTTGCTGCTGTGATGGCACACTGTGGAATTTCACCCAGTAGATATGGGAGTTTATCATCATTTTGTGGACAGTATGCACATAGCCTGTCTTCTCTTGAGAGCCATGTCTGCCTACGGAGGCCTTTCTCAATAGCAAGGCTATGCTCACTGAATCTGTACATAGTCACGGCTTTCCAGTCAGTCACTGTGGTCAGGTTTTCTGGTTTTCTGCCACTGTGTACTCTCTGTTTAGGGCCAAACAGCATTCTAGTTTGCTCTGTTTTTTTGTTAATTCTTTCCAATGTGTCAAGTAGTTATCTTTTTGTTTTCTCATGATTTGGTTGGGTCTAATTGTGCTGCTGTCCTGGGGCTCTGTGGGGTGTGTTTGTGTTTGTGAACAGAGCCCCAGGATCAGCTTGCTTAGGGGACTCTTCTCCAGGTTCATCTCTCATCTCTTTCTTTCTTTCTTTCTTTCTTTCTTTCTTTCTTTCTTTCTTTCTCTAGATTGTCCAGCAACAAGCTCTGGTTGCTCAGTCAGCGTACCTGTCTCCTGTAGCAACTGTTGCCAGTTTACAGATGCAGCAGATGGCAGCGCTCAACGCAAACGGAATCCTCGCCACGCCCATCACATCTTCCTCTGGTACACACACACACACACACACACACACACACACACACACACACACTTACAGATGCTTACGGATACTGTATGTTAGTAATAACATGGATTGATCTTATGTTTACAATGCTATGCAGATCAAGTCTGTCTATTTGATGTACATTTACTTCTCTTCATTGGTTTCTAAGTTATTCTGCTTGTGAGTGCATCTCAATAATGTAAAGTGGCTTCTTCTCCTCGTCTAATCAGCATCTTTTACAGTCTACACTAATCGCTTCTCTCTCATCTGAAAGCCGGGAATTACCTTTCACCAGTCCACTTTTTTTTAACATCAATTCAGATTGAGGAAGGTAGACAAGAGGAGGAAGCCACTTTACAATGAGATGCACCCTTCCCTTAACTCCCTTTGCCCCACTAACCAATCATTGCTTCTCCCCTGCATTTATGCTCTGCCTTTTTCTCTTTCTTATACACTATAGAGTCTAGTAGCTGTCAATCACAATATCTCCTCCACTGTGATTGGTCCTCCCGGTTTGCAGGTACGAATACCCCTCCAACCATCTCAGCCACGCCCGTGCCATCACTACCTCCACCTCTAGGAGTCAATGGTTACAGTCCACCAACCAATGGACAGCAAGCATCAGAAGCACTATACACCAATGGCATTCATGCGTACCAAGGTACGAGCTGAATTACCAAAGATAGAATATTTACCACAGAAATACTGATATCTCCATGTGTTCCCTATATTCACTCTCTGCTCTGCCACTCACTCCCTCCGCTCTGCTACTCCCTCCCTCCCTCCCCCCCTCCCTCCCCCCCTCCCTCCCTCCCCCCCTCCCTCCCTGCCCCCCTCCCTCCCTCCCCACCTCCCTCCCTACATTCCTGCTTCTCTCTCTACATTCCTGCTTCTCTCCCTCCCTCCCTACTTATCTCCCTTCTCTCTCTCTCTCTCCCTCCCTCCCTCCCTCCCTCCCTCCCTCCCTGCATTCCTGCTTCCCTCCCTCCCTACTTATCTCCCTTCCTCTCTCTCTCTCTCTCTCTCTCTCTCTCTCTCTCTCTCTCCCTCCCTCCCTCCCTCCCTCCCTCCCTCCCTCCCTCCCTACTTATCTCCCTTCCTCTCTCTCTCTCTCTCTCTCTCTCTCTCTCTCTCTCTCTCTCTCTCTCTCCCTCTCTCTCTTTCTCCCTCCCTCCCTGCCTCCCTCCCTCCCTGCTTCCTTCCCTCCCTCCCTCCCTGCCTCCCTCCCTCTCTCCCTCCCTCCCTGCCTCCCTCCCTGCCTCCCTCCCTCCCTGCTTCCTTCCCTCCCTCCCTGCCTCCCTCCCTCTCTCCCTCCCTGCCTCCCTCTCTCCCTCCCTCCCTGCCTCCCTCTCTCCCTCCTTCCCTGATTCCCTCTCTCCCTGCAGCCCAGAGTCCAGCATTATCTCTAGATCCTCTCCAGCAGGCGTATGCAGGCATGCAGCACTACACAGGTGGGCCACAGTCACACACATTACCAGCTCCTGTGACACTTATAGTGACTGGGTTAATTTTGCATTGTCAGAATGGAGTCCTCAATGCTCTCAGAGTAGGACAGTAATTAACTGGTAAAAGACCAAAAACACCAGCAAGTGATTTTAATTTTGGATATTTTTTCCAACATGATTTCCAATGCATAGTATGTGATGTTATACAAATGTAAGCAAGGTTTGAAATTATTATGTTTTAGTCAAACGTTATATCGGGATTCTTGTGGTCAATTTAGAGTCTACAAATGACTTTTAATTATGTTCCGGCCCCCTGACCATCGACTCAAGACAAAAATCAGCCCGCAGCTGAATCTAGTTGATGATCCCTGTGGTACAGGATCAGAGGTGAATCTAGTTGATGATCCCTGTGGTACAGGGTCAGAGGTGAATCTAGTTGATGATCCCTGTGGTACAGGGTCAGAGGTGAATCTAGTTGATGATCCCTGTGGTACAGGGTCAGAGGTGAATCTAGTTGATGATCCCCGTGGTACAGGGTCAGAGGTGAATCTAGTTGATGATCCCTGTGGTACAGGGTCAGAGGTGAATCTAGTTGATGATCCCTGTGGTACAGGGTCAGAGGTGAATCTAGTTGATGATCCCTGTGGTACAGGGTCAGAGGTGAATCTAGTTGATGATCCCCGTGGTACAGGGTCAGAGGTGAATCTAGTTGATGATCCCTGTGGTACAGGGTCAGAGGTGAATCTAGTTGATGATCCCTGTGGTACAGGGTCAGAGGTGAATCTAGTTGATGATCCCTGTGGTACAGGGTCAGAGGTGAATCTAGTTGATGATCCCTGTGGTACAGGGTCAGAGATTAATCTAGTTGATGATCCCTGTGGTACAGGGTCAGAGGTGAATCTAGTTGATGATCCCCGTGGTACAGGGTCAGAGGTGAATCTAGTTGATGATCCCTGTGGTACAGGGTCAGAGATGAATCTAGTTGATGATCCCTGTGGTACAGGGTCAGAGGTGAATCTAGTTGATGATCCCCGTGGTACAGGGTCAGAGGTGAATCTAGTTGATGATCCCTGTGGTACAGGGTCAGAGGTGAATCTAGTTGATGATCCCCGTGGTACAAGGTCAGTGTTGAATCTAGTTGATGATCCCTGTGGTACAGGGTTAGAGGTGAATCTAGTTGATGATCCCTGTGGTACAGGGTCAGAGGTGAATCTAGTTGATGATCCCTGTGGTACAGGGTCAGAGGTGAATCTAGTTGATGATCCCTGTGGTACAGGATCAGAGGTGAATCTAGTTGATGATCCCTGTGGTACAGGGTCAGAGGTGAATCTAGTTGATGATCCCTGGGGTACAAGGTCAGAGGTGAATCTAGTTGATGATCCCTGGGGTACAAGGTCAGAGGTGAATCTAGTTGATGATCCCTGTGGTACAGGGTCAGAGGTGAATCTAGTTGATGATCCCTGGGGTACAAGGTCAGAGGTGAATCTAGTTGATGATCCCTGTGGTACAGGGTCAGAGGTGAATCTAGTTGATGATCCCTGTGGTACAGGGTCAGAGGTGTCTTCCTCCCTACCATCTCTGCCATTGAGGGCATGTAGGGTAATCTGATCCTAGATCTGTGGTTAGGGGTGTCTTGGACCTCCAACCAGTGTTTCATCATCTGATGTCACTCTCTCTCTCATCACAGCGGCGTACCCTGCTGCCTATGGATTGGTCGGCCAGCATTTTCCACAGCAACCTACCCTAGTTGCCCAGCAACACCAGCAGCCCCAGCAACAGCAGCAGCGAGAAGGTGATGTCACTTCCTGTCTCTCAGACAGCACCTGTTGTGTGTGTGTGTGTCTCAGATTAGTGTGCGTGTGAATCACAGATCCTCATGAATATTTGTGTGAGTGTGTCTCTCCGTCGCAGACCCTAACGTGTGTGTGTGTGTTCCTCCCCTAGGGCCGGAGGGTTGTAATATCTTTATCTACCACCTGCCTCAGGAGTTCAGTGACAGTGAGATGCTCCAGATGTTTCTGCCCTTTGGAAACGTCATCTCAGCTAAAGTCTTTGTAGACCGCGCCACCAACCAGAGCAAGTGCTTCGGTAAGACAGAGAGAGAGGGATTGGAGGGGGAGACATAGGAGAGAGGCAGGGATGGGTGAATAGTGAGTATCCAGGAGAAAAGGAAAGAAAGGAGGAACGGAGGAGAAATGGAGGGAGATAAGAGAGAATTGCAATTCCACCTGTTGCTATGATACATGATGATCATAACTCACAGTTGCTGGTAGCATACTGTATGACTGTATCTCTGTCTGTCGCAACGAAGCAATGTGATTATACATGTTATATTACATTTCAGAATGTTTCTCTCTCTGTTCCCTCTTCCTCTCTCGTTCCTCCCTCCGTTCCCTCTTCCTCTCTCGCTCCTCCCTCCGTTCCCTCTTCCTCTCTCGTTCCTCCCTCCGTTCCCTCTTCCTCTCTCGTTCCTCCCTCCGTTCCCTCTTCCTCTCTCGTTCCTCCCTCCGTTCCCTCTTCCTCTCTCGTTCCTCCCTCCGTTCCCTCTTCCTCTCTCGTTCCTCCCTCCGTTCCCTCTTCCTCTCTCGTTCCTCCCTCCGTTCCCTCTTCCTCTCTCGTTCCTCCCTCCGTTCCCTCTTCCTCTCTCGTTCCTCCCTCCGTTCCCTCTTCCTCTCTCGTTCCTCCCTCCGTTCCCTCTTCCTCTCTCGTTCCTCCCTCCCTCCCCAGGTTTTGTGAGTTTTGACAACCCATCCAGTGCCCAGACTGCCATCCAGGCTATGAATGGGTTCCAGATCGGCATGAAGAGACTCAAGGTGCAGCTGAAACGACCTAAAGACGCCAACCGCCCCTACTGAAGGAGAGAGGAGAGAGGTGAGAAGGGATAGGGGCTGGGAAAGAGAGAGGGAGGAAAAAGAATGTGTGGATTGAGGGATGGAGGAATGGGAGGCAATAAAAGGGAAGAAGGGAATGAGGGAGGAGACTGGAGGGTAGAAGAGACGGTAGTAGAGAGGAGGGTTGAAGAGAGGAGGGAGGGTAGGAGAGAGGAGTATGAGAGAGAGGAGGGTAGAAGAGAGGAGTGTGGGAGGCAGGAGAGGGGTGGGGAGGAGAGAGGATGGGAGGAGGGAGGAGAGAGGAGGGTAGGAGGCAGGAGTGAGGAGGGTAGGAGAGAGGAGGGTAGGAGGCAGGAGAGAGGAGGGTAGGAGAGAGGAGAGAGAAGGGTAGGAGTGAGGTCGGGGAGGCGTGTAAGAGAGAAGTGATGGGAAGGAGGAGGGATATTTGAGTTTGGGGAGGAAACAGGAAAGAATGACAATGGAGTTTATGCAAGTTGCTGTCAGTCACATCTTTCTAAAATGCTGATTGGTGAAAGGGCTATATGACGAGAGTGGGCGGGATCTTAAATAAGCAGTGCATATGTGGTAAAGAATATTAAACACATGAAATTACAAAAAATGCTTTGTAGGTAGTTTAATCATTTAGAGATTTTGTAGCCAAATCAAAACTAAATTATTGAAATATTGTTATCCAACTTTATATTTTTTATTTATTTTTATTTTCTGATGTTTTTTAATCTTTTCCTGAAACAACAACACACCTCACCTGAGATCCTCCCGTCCAATCATAATTCGCGGGGATCCCATCACTATGGTTACCTAGCGACCGATAAAGCCCCGACCCCCCTTCCTCTCACGTGTTGTAAGTTGATTGGTTGGCCTGTGTCTGGGTTGCTGTGGAGGTGGATTGCCTGTGCTGGTTGCCCTTGGCGATTTTTTTGTTTGTTCCGTCGCCCCGAGCAACCGGCCATGCACTGACCTGCATGCCCTGTTGCCGTGGTGACCACAGACTGTGTTTGGTGCATTGTGACTTTATTTTGTATTGACCTGTGCACATACTGATCAATAACTGTCAATAACTGGGATCTGATTAATTAAGTATCAATTGATTTGATTGAATATCCGCATTGACTGATGGATAATTGTATTGGATATTTGGATAAATTCTGTATTAATGGTTGTTGTTTTTCCGCAGTTTAGTTTTTGATCAGTTTCTGTAGTGTTCTGTTTGGTGTCATTACCATTATAGTGCTACTGTATATTTGGGCTAGACTGAGGTGGGCAAGGGGGCTGTGTGTGTGTGTGTGTGTGTGTGTGTGTGTGTGTGTGTGTGTGTGTGTGTGTGTGTGTGTGTGTGTGTGTGTGTGTGTGTGTGTGTGTGTGTGTGTGTGTGTGTGTGTGTGTCTAAAGTTAACTGTGTGATTACAGTAGGTTTCTGAATGTTTTCCTACAGTCTCTAACCAGGCCATTCAGTGTGTAATGGGGTAACAGGTAATGGGGCCCCTTCATCTGTTGTTGGGTTTAAAGTACAGATTTACGCAATAAACTATCCCAGTCTAGCCTAGAACTATCCCAGTCTAGTCCAGTCCAGCCCAGCCTAGTCCAGCCCAGCCTAGGCTAGCCCAGCTCAGTCCAGTCCAGCCCAGCCTAGTCCAGCCCAGCCTAGTCCAGCCCAGCTCAGTCCAGTCCAGCCCAGTCTAGTCCAGCCCAGCTCAGTCCAGTCCAGCCCAGTCTAGTCCAGCCCAGTCTAGTCCAGCCCAGCTCAGTCCAGCCCAGCTCAGTCCAGTCCAGCCCAGTCCAGCTCAGTCCAGTCCAGCCCAGTCTAGTCCAGCCCAGCTCAGTCCAGTCTAGCCCAGCTCAGTCCAGCCCAGTCTAGTCCAGCCCAGCTCAGTCCAGTCCAGTCCAGTCCAGTCCAGTCCAGTCCAGCCCAGCCATCTGCATTTGGTGCTGATCATAACCTATGTGGATATAGAGGTGGGTAACCCCTTTGTAAGCAAGGAATTGTAAATAACTCCCGATAAACAGCACACATTCCTAGGATAAGTCCAAGTCCATCTCATAGTTTAAAGAGCCTTCATCACCCGGTCGCATTTCCTTCATCTGCACTGAAACCAAGTAATAGGTGAAAACAATATGGTGGAAGATGAGCAGATGAGCGTAGAGAGGAAAGAGACAGGGAGAGAGAGGAAGTTACTTCAGACTATTCAGATGCAGCACTGGACTGTGGACCTCCGATGACACTAAACTCTGCTGATCTGGATTCTGATTGGTAGGATGTGTGTCCTTGGCTTCTGATTGGTAAGATTGTGGACTGGCCTGACTTTCTGATTGGTGTCTATTTCCCCTTCTTTTCTACCAGTCTATTTCCCCTTCTTTTCTACCAGTCTATTTCCCCTTATTTTCTACCAGTCTATATCCCCCTCCTGTTTTATATCTCTCTATCACTCCTCTCCTTTTCTCCCCTCCCATCTTTCTCTCTCTTGCTTCCTTTCTCTCTCCCCTTCTCTCACCCCCCTGGCCGGTGCTTTGAGGTAATGGTTTGTAGTTGTTGTGATGGTGCTAAACATAGCCTCTTGCCGATTGGAGAACAGACCTAAACTATAGGAATTCTGGGAGAATTAATATACATGGGGAAAAAATTGTCTCTTGGTATGAGTAGAGGTTACCCATAGAGCCAGATCTAGGATCAGCTAACCTGCCCCAAATCAAAACGTGAACCATATGGGAGAAAACACAAAACTGACCTTAGATCAGTTTATCTGAATAATCTAATAATAACATTAAAAGACCATTTACATGAGAAGCTATCCCACAGAGATCTAAGCTACTTGTGGACTAAGGGAGACTGTTACCCAGAATTTCTATACTGCAACTGCCAGAGAGTGATGCATGTTGGGAACCTTTGCTTGCCGTGATCTAAGACACAAGTACAACGTGTGCGTGCACGGACACACACACACACAAACACACAGACATACATACAATTACAGAAAAGGCAAAAGGCCTCCCAAATGACGACAACAACATTCATGGATATTTCACTGTGTTGAGCTGCATGCCCTGGACACTCTGTATGTCTATGTGTAAAAGCACCATGACGTTATCCCTGTTGAAAAACACAGAGGTTTACTATAGTAACCAATGATGCAGACTTAGTAGAGGTAAACTGTTTTGTGCAAATGGTTTCTGGTAATATATATTTTTTGTTGGAAATGACATCCACATGAGGGATGAATTGTTTCTATACTGTTATTTCTTTGTTCTCTGATATATAGAGGATTATAGTAGAGGTTAACCACAAGACTATATCCATGTCCTAACAAGCTCTCTCTCTCTCTCTCTCTCTCTCTCTCTCTCTCTCTCTCTCTCTCTCTCTCTCTCTCTCTCTCTCTCTCTCTCTCTCTCTCTCTCTCTCTCTCTCTCTCTCACTCTCTCTCTCTCTCTCTCTCTCTCTCTCGCTCTCTCTCTCTCTCACTCTCTCTCTCTCTCTCTCTCTCACTCTCTCTCTCTCTCTCTCTCTCACTCTCTCTCTCTCTCTCTCTCTCTCACTCTCTCTCTCTCTCACACTCTCTCTCTCTCTCTCTCTCTCTCTCTCTCTCTCTCTCTCACTCTCTCTCTCTCTCTCTCTCTCTTTCTCTCTCTCTCTTGCTCTCTCTCTCTTTCTCTCTCTCTCCCTCTCTGTCTCATTCTCTCTCTCTTTCTCTCTCTCTCTCTCTCTCTCTCTCTCTCTCTCTCTCTCTCTCTCTCTCCCTCTCTCTCTACATCTGTCCCCCAACCCCTCCCTCTCACTCTTCCTTCCTTCGCTCTTGCAGGTGAAGTTTTCAGACTCCGGCCGTGGTGGAATCCCAGCGTGCATTGCGCCCTCAGACCTACTACCTTTCTTTTGAGCGACGGGGAACAGCACACACACACACACACAAACACCACACACACACACACACACACACACATACACACACACACACACACACACACACACACACACACACACACACACACACACACCACACACACACACACACACACACACACACACACACACACACACACACACACACACACACACACACACACACCACACACACACATTGCACTCTAAAAGGACCAAGGCACAGATATTGACCAATGTACATATTATAGTCCTCACACACACAAACACTGACATACTTTCAAATACATATATGTCAGTAATCGTACCCTTTGAACTGGACTCAGTTTGAAAATGGTTTGTGAGGACTTTGTCTGGAGTGTGTAGGGCAGTGAAGATCACACACATACACGACCCAGGAAGTACTTACTAAAGTCATTGATGAGATGATGAATAATGGTGATATATCACTTCTTTGGACCATAACATGTCATATTACATGGCTATTACATGTGTATAACATGATACAAATAGGAAGGCCTCCATTTCGTAATAAAAAAAGGAAAACAGGAAAAAATATTGAGACAAAAATGAGTCATTTAGAGAAACTTTGGAGAGAGATCCTTATGGCCTGTAAATAATTTAGTTTAAGAAGAGTAACATTTAGAAAATTACAAAAAAATGCAAAAAGAAGAGTACTTTAGATAAATCACTGAAAAATGACACAATATTATTATTATTATTGTTATTATTATTATTATTATCTTCGTTAGGGGATATTGTATTAGAAATAAAGAAAGGGGAGAATCACAAACATATTTTCAATTTCTACTTAGATTGTAGGATAAATGTGGGAGGGAGGGACTGCACCTTTTCTGGGAGGTTTTAATATCTGAACAATGTTTTATTTATTGACTAATTTATCAATTATTTTTGTTAATGAGGAGAAATGATGAAGGGTTTAAAGGGGTTACTGATTTTAGAATTTTTTTAGAGCAAAAAAGGGTCTGTTTCTGTCAGACTCTGTCAGAGTAATTATAATTATGAATGAATTATTACAACAATGATATTTATTTCTTATTTATTGAGTCTGTTTTTGATCCAATCTCTTTTTAAGTTAAAATAAAAAGTATTATACATCAAATACGTTTTTCATTATTTATTGTGTTTGTGTGTTTGTGTAAGAGAGAGAGAGGGAGAGATAGAGGGGAGAGGGAGAGGGGAGGGAGAGATAGAGGGGAGAGGGAGAGGGGAGGGAGAGATAGAGGGGAGAGGGAGAGAGGGGAGGGAGAGATAGAGGGGAGAGGGAGAGAGGGGAGGGAGAGATAGAGGGGAGAGAGAGAGAGGGAGAGATAGAGGGGAGAGGGAGAGGGGAGGGAGAGATAGAGGGGAGAGGGAGAGAGGGAGAGAGGGGAGGGAGAGAGGGGAGGGAGAGATAGAGGGGAGAGGGAGAGAGGGAGAGAGGGGAGGGAGAGAGGGGAGGGAGAGATAGAGGGGAGAGGGAGAGAGGGGAGGGAGAGATAGAGGTGGAGAGATAGAGGGGAGAGGGAGAGAGGAGAGGGAGAGAGAGGGGAGAGGGAGAGAGAGAGGGGGAGAGAGGGAGAGATAGAGAAGGAGAGATAGAGGAGAGAGGGAGAGATAGAGAGGGAGAGATAGAGGGGAGAGGGAGAGAGGGAGAGATAGAGGTGGAGAGAGAGAGGGGAGAGGGAGAGAGAGAAGGGGAGAGAGGAGGAGGGAGAGATAGAGGGGGAGAGAGAGAGGGAGAGAGAGAAGGGGAGAGAGGGGGAGGGAGAGATAGAGGGGGAGAGAGAGAGGGAGAGGGAGAGAGAGGTGAGGGAGAGAGGGGAGGGAGAGATAGAGGGGAGAGGGAGAGAGGGAGAGAGGGGAGGGAGAGAGGGGAGGGAGAGATAGAGGGGAGAGGGAGAGAGGGGAGGGAGAGATAGAGGTGGAGAGATAGAGGGGAGAGGGAGAGAGGAGAGGGAGAGAGAGGGGAGAGGGAGAGAGAGAGGGGGAGAGAGGGAGAGATAGAGAAGGAGAGATAGAGGAGAGAGGGAGAGATAGAGAGGGAGAGATAGAGGGGAGAGGGAGAGAGGGAGAGATAGAGGTGGAGAGAGAGAGGGGAGAGGGAGAGAGAGAAGGGGAGAGAGGAGGAGGGAGAGATAGAGGGGGAGAGAGAGAGGGAGAGAGAGAAGGGGAGAGAGGGGGAGGGAGAGATAGAGGGGGAGAGAGAGAGGGAGAGGGAGAGAGAGGTGAGGGAGAGAGGGGAGGGAGAGATAGAGGGGAGAGGGAGAGAGGGAGAGAGGGGAGGGAGAGAGGGGAGGGAGAGATAGAGGGGAGAGGGAGAGAGGGGAGGGAGAGATAGAGGTGGAGAGATAGAGGGGAGAGGGAGAGAGGAGAGGGAGAGAGAGGGGAGAGGGAGAGAGAGAGGGGGAGAGAGGGAGAGATAGAGAAGGAGAGATAGAGGAGAGAGGGAGAGATAGAGAGGGAGAGATAGAGGGGAGAGGGAGAGAGGGAGAGATAGAGGTGGAGAGAGAGAGGGGAGAGGGAGAGAGAGAAGGGGAGAGAGGAGGAGGGAGAGATAGAGGGGGAGAGAGAGAGGGAGAGAGAGAAGGGGAGAGAGGGGGAGGGAGAGATAGAGGGGGAGAGAGAGAGGGAGAGGGAGAGAGAGGTGGAGAGATAGAGGGGGAGAGAGAGAGAGGGGGAGGGAGAGTGTGAGTGTGAGAGAAGTCCGTGAGAGAGAGGTGGAGGGGAGAAGGAACAGTTAAAATATGTAAAAGAGAGAGAGAAGGAACAGTATAGATTGTAATTGACCAGTAGAGGGCGAGACAGGCACAGATTCCAGTCTCCACCTCGGTAGGTAGTTATCTCTCGAGAGGTTCTGGTAGATATGGTAGGTAGGGTATAGTCCTGCCCCAAACAACCAGGAGTTATCTAGGTTGATGTGTTCAAGGGTGAGAGAGTTTATCAGTCATTCTTTATGAGAGCCTGAGTGTGCATGGTGTTTATAAATAGTTGGGAAAGCTACTGCATGATGGCTATGTGATTGTAATCAGATCACAGTCAAAGGTTAGCTCTGCACTGAAGTCTGAGGTGGTGTGTTCACTTAATAATATGTAGCCTAAATGTGCATTAAATAATGTAGTTAAACCTGTCTACAATACATATCTCAACTTCAATATATAAATACAATAACATAAGGTACGTCATGAGTAGCTTAGGCCTACACAGCAAATTCTCCAGTGTTAAATCAACACTGCCACTGTCTATACGGGTCCACACTTTTGAGTGTTAAATTATTACCGTGCTAGTGTGGACGCTGTTACACTTCCTGGTCCCTTCCTTTATGCAAATTATTTCACAGCTATTCTTTCAAAATAATATTTATGTATTTATTGTAAGACACATATTGATGTAATCAGTTAATGGTGCCACCTGTCAATGCTTTTATAGGGCAGGATAATGACGATTGAAATGGTTTCTCTGTCCAGATCTGTCTACACTTGTACGATATTCAGACAGAATATGTGTCTGACTACCTCTGGAGGTGTATGGGGTCGTTTGATTGTCTACACCTGTCTACATATGGGCACAATGAGCATGTGGACAAGATCAGGACAAAGGACACAAGTTAGAACCATGTATTAATGGAGCTAGAGTCAGTGTTTGGGACTGAACACTTTCAGTGTTATGCACATACAGTGGGGCAAAACAGTATTTAGTCAGCTACCAATTGTGCAAGTTCTCCCACTTAAAAAGATGAGAGAGGCCTGCAATTTTCATCATAGGTACACTTCAACTATGACAGACAAAATGAGGAAAAGAAATCCAGAAAATCACATTGTAGGATTTTTTATGAATTTATTTGCAAATTATGGTGGAAAATAAGCATTTGGTCACCTACAAACAAGCAAGATTTCTGGCTCTCACAGACCTGTAACTTCTTCTTTAAGAGGCTCCTCTGTCCTCCACTCGTTACCTGTATTAATGGCACTTGTTTGAACTTGTTATCAGTATAAAAGACACCTGTCCACAACCTCAAACAGTCACACTCCAAACTCCACTATGGCCAAGACCAAAGAGCTGTCAAAGGACACCAGAAACAAAATTGTAGACCTGCACCAGGCTGGGAAGACTGAATCTGCAATAGGTAAGCAGCTTGGTTTGAAGAAATCAACTGTGGGAGCAATTATTAGGAAATGGAAGACATACAAGACCACTGATAATCTCCCTCGATCGGGGGCTCCACCCAAGATCTCACCCCGTGGGGTCAAAATGATCACAAGAGCGGTGAGCAAAAATCCCAGAACCACACGGGGGACCTAGTGAATGACCTGCAGAGAGATGAAGTAACAAAGCCTACCATCAGTAACACACTACGCCACCAGGGACTCAAATCCTGCAGTGCCAGACGTGTCCCCCTGCTTAAGCCAGTACATGTCCAGGCCCGTCTGAAGTTTGCTAGAGAGCATTTGGATGATCCAGAAGAAGATTGGGAGAATGTCATATGGTCAGATGAAACCAAAATATAACTTTTTGGTAAAAACTCAACTCGTTGTGTTTGGAGGACAAAGAATGCTGAGTTGCATCCAAAGAACACCATACCTACTGTGAAGCATGGGGGTAGAAACATCATGCTTTGGGGCTGTTTTTCTGCAAAGGGACCAGGACGACTGATCCGTGTAAAGGAAAGAATGAATGGGGCCATGTATCGTGAGATTTTGAGTGAAAACCTCCTTCCATCAGCAAGGGCATTGAAGATGAAACGTGGCTGGGTCTTTCAGCATGACAATGATCCCAAACACACCGCCCGGGCAACGAAGGAGTGGCTTCGTAAGAAGCATTTCAAGGTCCTGGAGTGGCCTAGCCAGTCTCCAGATCTCAACCCAATAGAAAATCTTTGGAGGGAGTTGAAAGTCTGTGTTGCCCAGCAACAGCCCCAAAACATCACTGCTCTAGAGGAGATCTGCATGGAGGAATGGGCCAAAATACCAGCAACAGTGTGTGAAAAACTTGTGAAGGCTTACAGAAAACGTTTGACCTCTGTCATTGCCAAGTATTGAGATAAACTTTTGTTATTGACCAAATACTAATTTTCCACCATAATTTGCAAATAAATTCATAAAAAATCCTACAATGTGATTTTCTGGATTTTTTTTCTGTGATTTTCTGGATTTTTTTTCTCTCTTTTTGTCTGTCATTGTTGAAGTGTACCTATGATGAAAATTACAGGCCTCTCTCATCTTTTTAAGTGGGAGAACTTGCACAATTGGTGGCTGACTAAATACTTTTTTGCCTAACTGTACCTACTACATGTTAATGTTTTTAAATGTATGTAAATTGTAAAGTATTTTGTCTGTAATGTCTTTCTCGTTATATATACCGATGCTCCAGGATGGCATAGCAGTTCAGACGTCTTTTGTCCTCGTCTTGTCGTGTCCCGTATATATATATATTTACAACTTTCTTCGGCATACCTTTTTATATATATATTTTTTATTTTCCATAAACTCATCTTCAAAACACTCTCCTGCAACCCGCCTCACCAATTTATATATATAAAAAAAGGAAAGTATTATTTACCTTAAATCTGTAATCCTCCATAGAAGCTAACCAGAAGCTAACCAGAAGCTAGTCAGAAGCTAATCCAGAAGCTAGCCAGAAGCTAGCCAGAAGCTAATCCAGAAGCTAATCCAGAAGCTAGCCAGAAGCTAGCCTGAAGCTAATCAGAAGCTAGTTAGCTTCTTTACTGGCTAATCGTTAGTATTCAGCTAACCACGGTTTGTGGTCATCAGCTATCCTTTAGCTCGAAAATCTATTGCCAGTTTTGTACGGCGCGGCTCGGACCGGAACATACCGGACCTATTTTTCTCTCCATGTCCCCGGATTTCAACCACTAACTCTGGACATTTATACCTGGATCTCGCAGCTAGCTAGCTGCTATCCGTGTGCCTATCGGCTTTCGTCGATTCATCAATTATTCCGGAGCTAGCCAGCTGAAGAGTTCCGTCAGTCACTCCTGGGCTACAATCACATATCCGGACCCGTTTTACTGCCAACGTGGAGCCCCACCGGGCCTTCACAACTGGACTACCGACGTTATCTACCCGAGGGAGTTATCCGGCTGGCTCCTCTATCGCAACGTTACCTGAACGCCCATCTGCGGTCCGCTAACCGTTAGCTGTCTTATCGGCTGCTATCTGAATAGACCTATCGGACAATTTATTTTTTTATTTTATTTTTTCTTGGGCCTCTATAACTATATCTATTGTTTGTTTTTTTTGCGAATTGGATTCATCCCCTCTACCACACGGAACCCCACTAATCCTACCGACGGAAACGCACAAGGTGGCTAATAACAGACCTCCATCCTATGCTAGCTTGCTACCGATGGCCTGGCTAGCTGTCTAAATCGCCGTGACCCCAACCTCACTACTCACTGGACCCTTTTGATCACTCGACTAAGCATGCCTCTCCTTAATGTCAATATACCTTGTCCATTGCTGTTCTGGTTAGTGTTTATTGGCTTATTTCACTGTAGAGCCTCTAGTCCTGCTCACTATACCTTATCCAACCTATTAGTTCCACCACCCACACATGCGATGACATCTCCTGGTTTCAATGTTTCTAGAGACAATATCTCTCTCATCATCACTCAATACCTAGGTTTACCTCCACTGTATTCACATCCTACCATACCTTTGTCTGTACATTATAAATTGAAGCTATTTTATCGCCCCCAGAAACCTCCTTTTACTCTCTGTTCCAAATGTTCTAGACGACCAATTCTTATTGCTTTTAGCCGTACCCTTATCCTACTCCTCCTCTGTTCCTCTGGCGATGTAGAGGTGAATCCAGGCCCTGCAGTGCCTAGCTCCACTCCTATTCCCCAGGCGCTCTCTTTTGATGACTTCTGTAACCGTAATAGCCTTGGTTTCATGCATGTTAACATTAGAAGCCTCCTCCCTAAGTTTGTTTTATTCACTGCTTTAGCACACTCTGCCAACCCGGATGTTCTAGCTGTGTCTGAGTCCTGGCTTAAAAAATTCTGAAAATTTCATCCCAAACTACAACATTTTCAGACAAGATAGAATTGCCAACGGGGGCGGTGTTGCAATCTACTGCAACGATAGCCTGCAGAGTTCTGTCCTACTATCCAGGTCTGTACCCAAACAATTTGAACTTCTACTTTTAAAAATCCACCTCTCTAAAAACAAGTCTCTCACCGTTGCCGCCTGCTATAGACCACCCTCTTCCCCCAGCTGTGCTCTGGACACCATATGTGAACTGATTTCCCCCCATCTATCTTCAGAGCTCGTGCTGCTAGGCGACCTAAACTGGAACATGCTTAACACCCCAGCCATCCTACAATCTAAGTATGTTGCCCTCAATCTCACACAAATTATCAATGAACCTACCAGGTACCCCCCCAAAGCCTTAAACACGGGCACCCTCATAGATATCATCCTAACCAACTTGCCCTCTAAATACACCTCTGCTGTCTTCAACCAAGATCTCAGCGATCACTGCCTCATTGTCTGCATCCGTAATGGGTCAGCGGTCAAACGACCTCCACTCATCACTGTCAAACGCTCCCTGAAACACTTCAGCGAGCAGACCTTTCTGATCGACCTGGCCGGGGTATCCTGGAAGGATATTCATCTCATCTCGTCAGTAGAGGATGCCTGGTTATTTTTAAAAAATGCCTTCCTAACCATCTTAAATAAGCATGCCCCATTCAAGAAATTTAGAACCAGGAACAGATATAGCCCTTGGTTCTCCCCAGACCTGACTGCCCTTCACCAACACAAAAACATCCTATGGCGTTCTGCATTAGCATCGAACAGCCCCTGTGATATGCAGCTGTTCAGGGAAGCTAGAAACCATTATACACAGGCAGTTAGAAAAGCCAAGGCTAGCTTTTTCAAGCAGAAATTCTCCCAAATCCAGTCAGCTGATGTTCTGAAAGAGCTGCAAAATCTGGACCCCTACAAATCAGCCGGGCTAGACAATCTGGACCCTTTCTTTCTAAAATTATCTCCCGAAATTGTTGCCACCCCCATTACTAGCCTGTTCAACCTCTCTTTCGTGCCGTCTGAGATTCCCAAAGATTGGAAAGCAGCTGCGGTCATCCCCCTCTTCAAAGGGGGGGACACTCTTGACCCAAACTGCTACAGACCTATATCTATCCTACCTTGCCTTTCTAAGGTCTTCGTAAGCCAAGTCAACAAACAGATTACCGACCATTTCGAATCTCACCATACCTTCTCTGCTATGCAATCTGGTTTCAGAGCTGCTCATGGGTGCACCTCAGCCACGCTCAAGGTCCTAAACGATATCTTAACTGCCATCAATAAGAAACATTACCGTGCAGCTGTATTCATTGATCTGGCCAAGGCTTTCGACTCTGTCAATCACCACATCCTCATCGGCAGACTCGACAGCCTTGGTTTCTCAAATTATTGCCTCACCTGGTTCACCAACTACTTCTCTGACAGAGTTCAGTGTGTCAAATTGGAGGGTCTGCTGTCCGGACCTCTGGCAGTCTCTATGGGGGTGTCACTTGTTTATATACACTTGTTTATACTGTATTATTGACTGTATGTTTGTTTTACTCCATGTGTAACTCTGTGTCGTTGTATGTGTCGAATTGCTTTGCTTTATCTTGGCCAGGTCGCAATTGTAAATGAGAACTTGTTCTCAACTAGCCTAACTGGTTAAATAAAGGTGAAAAATATATATATATATATATATATGTCGGGCCCCAGTAAGACGAGCTGTCACCATTGGCATCAGCTAATCGGGATCCTAATAAATCAAATGCAATAACAACTCATATAGTATTTTGATCACTATAAAGTGTATATAGTTTACAACAATGGTGTTATGCAATAACACTTCATATAGTCTTTAAAGTATTTTTTTGCCACATGCTCTTATGTACAGTGGGGCAAAAAAGGATTTAGTCAGCCACCAATTGTGCAAGTTCTCCCACTTAAAAAGATGAGAGAGGCCTGTAATTTTCATCATAGGTACACTTCAACTGTGACAGACAAAATGAGAAAAAAAATATCCAGAAAATCACATTGTAGGATTTTTAATGAATTTATTTGCAAATTATGGTGGAAAATAAGTATTTGGTCAATAACAAAAGTTTATCTCAATACTTTGTTATATACCCTTTGTTGGCAATGACAGAGGTCAAACGTTTTCTGTAAGTCTTCACTAGGTTTTCACACACTGTTGCTGGTATTTTGGCCCATTCCTCCATGCAGATCTCCTCTAGAGCAGTGATGTTTTGGGGCTGTTGCTGGGCAACACGGACTTTCAACTCCCTCCAAAGATTTTCTATGGGGTTGAGATCTGGAGACTGGCTAGGCCACTCCAGGATCTTGAAATGCTTCTTACGAAGCCACTCCTTCGTTGCCCGGGCGGTGTGTTTGGGATCATTGTCATGCTGAAAGACCCAGTCACGTTTTCACTCAAAATCTCACGATACATGGCCCCATTCATTCTTTCCTTTACACGGATCAGTCGTCCTGGTCCCTTTGCAGAAAAACAGCCCCAAAGCATGATGTTTCTACCCCCATGCTTCACAGTAGGTATGGTGTTCTTTGGATGCAACTCAGCATTCTTTGTCCTCCAAACACGACGAGTTGAGTTTTTACCAAAAAGTTATATTTTGGTTTCATCTGACCATATGACATTCTCCCAATCTTCTTCTGGATCATCCAAATGCTCTCTAGCAAACTTCAGACGGGCCTGGACATGTACTGGCTTAAGCAGGGGGACACGTCTGGCACTGCAGGATTTGAGTCCCTGGCGGCGTAGTGTGTTACTGATGGTAGGCTTTGTTACTTTGGTCCCAGCTCTCTGCAGGTCATTCACTAGGTGTGGTTCTGGGATTTTTGCTCACCGTTCTTGTGATCATTTTGACCCCACGGGGTGAGATCTTGCGTGGAGCCCCAGATCGAGGGAGATTATCAGTGGTCTTGTATGTCTTCCATTTCCTAATAATTGCTCCCACAGTTGATTTATTCAAGCCAAGCTGCTTACCTATTGAATATTCAGTCTTCCCAGCCTGGTGCAGGTCTACAATTTTGTTTCTGGTGTCCTTTGACAGCTCTTTAGTCTTGGCCACAGTGGAGTTTGGGGTGTGACTGTTTGAGGTTGTGGACAGGTGTCTTTTATACTGATAACAAGTTCAAACAAGTGCCATTAATACAGGTAACGAGTGGAGGACAGAGGAGCCTCTTAAAGAAGTTACAGGTCTGTGAGAGCCAGAAATCTTGCTTGTTTGTAGGTGAACAAATACTTATTTTCCACCATAATTTGCAAATAAATTCATTAAATATCCATAGGTTAGCCTATATATATATTTTTGTAGGTTAGCCTATATTGTATTTTTTAGGTTAGCCTATATATATATATATTTTTAGGTTAGCCTATATATATATTTTTTTAGGTTAGCCTATATTGTATTTTTTAGGTTAGCCTATATATATATTTTTTTAGGTTAGCCTATATATATATTTTTTTAGGTTAGCCTATATTGTATTTTTTAGGTTAGCCTATATTGTATTTTTTAGGTTAGCCTATATATATATTTTTTTAGGTTAGCCTATATTGTATTTTTAGGTTAGCCTATATTGTATTTTTTAGGTTAGCCTATATTGTATTTTTTAGGTTAGCCTATATTGTATTTTTAGGTTAGCCTATATTGTATTTTTTAGGTTAGCCTATATTGTATTTTTTAGGTTAGCCTATATTGTATTTTTTAGGTTAGCCTATATTGTTTTTTTTAGGTTAGCCTATATTGTATTTTTAGGTTAGCCTATATTGTATTTTTTAGGTTAGCCTATATTGTATTTTTTAGGTTAGCCTATATTGTATTTTTTTTCTCGTTTACGCACTAATAGTTGGTAATGTAAATAGCCTTAATCACACCATTATTATAGAGAAAAGGGTAAAAGTGATTATTGAGGGCCGGAAACAAAATGCGGATGTGTGTGTGTCAGCCAAGTGTTCTCGTGTGCCTAAACGTCATCTGTGACTCTTCCTCCCAGTTATTTTCTATTTCACTCCTAGTCTCACCCCTCTCGCGGTCCGTTCTCCAGACGCAGCAGCTCGGCTGGTCTACGCCTATTACCGGCCAACCACCCTATCCCCCAGAGAGAAGAGAAAGAATACGTGGGACACACGAAAGATAAAGTATCCTAGCTTGTAGTTTAGATTTATCCACGACAATCAGAGCGGATATCCATCGACACAGAAAGAAACCCCGCCTTTACTCGTCTCGCGGTCTCTCAACTTCTCCCACCTACTCTTTCTTTTTATCTCAATCCTTCTTTCTATTAAAATAGTTTTTGACTGGATGGAAAGATGTGGATAAACTGCGGAAGTGGTCAGGTCGGACCCTAATCTAAAACAACGAGACACCCGGGCCGTCACGAACGCAGCAGGCAGAATATATTCAACAGGACGGACCTATACTTTCTCTGGCTGGACTGATTTTCTGCTGAGCGGTCGAACTTTCTGAAATTTGCATATAGGCTACTGCTGTCTGTTCCGTGTGCTCTAACCCAAAGTCTCATACATCGCCTTGGACCTCAGTGAGAGGGGATTGGGACCAAAGTAAGTACCGTTATCTCAATCACATCAATAAGACTGTTATTGTGGTATAAACTGAATAACGGTTTCGTCTGAATATGCAGTGTTTCTACAATAGCCAGTACTCTGTTGTCTGTTCAAGTGTTGAAGGTTTTCAACCTAATCCTACCCGTAACCCTAACCACACTGCTAACCTTATGCCTAACCCTAACATTAAATTACTAACAAAAGGCTTATTTTTTTCATGAATTTTTACAATAGCCAATTTGGACTTTGTGGCTGCGCTAACCTTTCGGTTATCTAGGCATGCAGCCCACAATGAAGCGCGATCACTTGGACACGCGTCATTACGCAAGCCATGTACGTTTATCCTATGATTAAAGGAACGCCGTTTGGTTCTTTTCGTGTCAAAAAATCTACACTTCAAATAACACTATTTGATGTGTCAAATAAGCTTATTGGATCTGAATATGACTGCACGTCACATAATCATTTAACGCGTTCATAAAGCTTTTACGTAGCTATTACACATTGATTACACAATCACTCGTATGTCATATGTCACAACGATTCACCGACACGTATGCTATGATGCTGGTAAAGTTGTCTCGCGCACCTACAACGCTGGTCATAAAAAAAAGCTAGCTAGCTGATGGATGCAAACAATGTTCTTCCCCAAAAACATAGCAACACGAGATCATCTGTTTCAGTAGCTATAGTTAGACAGTTAACTATATAGCTAGGTGTCATAGTTTAAAAGAACCCTAATTTATAACAGTTTTTATTTGATTAATGGTGGTCGGACCCATCTCTGTGAAGCTAGCCAAAATAACGATTAGCCACAATACTGGACATTGGGGTTAGCCAAAAGAAAGGTATGTCATTGACAGTGAAGCAAATCGCTCTCATAATGAAATAGATCATGCTAATGGAGTTTAGAACGTTGTTATATTAAATCAAAAAAATATTATAATTTGTACATTTGAAAAAAATATGTTTATATTACACTGGATATATTAGACTTTAGCGTTGCATTGGGGGGCATACTTACCTATGGATTGTGGATCAATGACATGGGGTATCAGTCTACTCAGTGACACCCAGAGAACATTAGCGTCGTAGCTCTTATTGTGGGACTTTGAAACATCTGTGAATTGAACCACATTTATAGTCAACCTACTATGTGTTTATGTGTAATTCTGTGTTGTTGTTTTTGTTGCACTGCTTTGCTTTATCTTGGCCAGGTCGCAGTTGTAAATGAGAACTTGTTCTCAACTGGCCTACCTGGTTAAATAAAGGTGAAATAAAAAAAAGTGCATTGAACACTATTCCAAAGGAAAAACAATACTGCGAGGATGTTTTGAAATCTGATAACTCTGAGGAGAATGTTGGGAAAAAATATATTAGGTATTGAGTAGACTGATACCCCATTTCATTGATCCCTAATCCTTAGGTAAAATGTACAGTGCAATATACATAATAGGCTGACTGGGGAGGTTATTTCGCAGATCGAATCCCTGAGCTGACAAGGTAAAAATCTGTTGTTCTGCCCCTGAACAAGGCAGTTAACTCACTGTTCCTAGGCCATCATTGTAAATAAGAATTTGTTCTTAACTGACTTGCCTAGTTAAATAAAGGTTAA
>NC_092148.1:11276973-11282695 GCF_045791955.1 Oncorhynchus clarkii lewisi | reverse complement strand
CACACACACACACACACACACACACACACACACACACACACACACACACACACACACACACACACACACACACACAGCTACAGGAGGTTGATAGTAATGCTGGTGTAGGTTGATAGTAATGCTGGTGTAGGTTGATAGTCATGCTGGTCTAGGTTGATAGTAATGCTGGTCTAGGTTGATAGTAATGCTGGTGTAGGTTGATAGTAATACTGGTGTAGGTTGATAGTAATGCTGGTCTAGGTTGATGGTAATGCTGGTTTAGGTTGATAGTAATGCTGGTCTAGGTTGATAGTAAAGCTGGTCTAGGTTGATAGTAATGCTGGTCTAGGTTGATAGTAATGCTGGTCTAGGTTGATAGTAATGCTGGTCTAGGTTGATAGTAATGCTGGTGTAGGTTGATAGTAATGCTGGTCTAGGTTGATAGTCATGCTGGTCTAGTTTGATAGTCATGCTGGTCTAGGTTGATAGTAATGTTGGTGTAGGTTGATAGTAATGCTGGTTTAGGTTGATAGTAATGCTGGTGTAGGTTAATAGTAATGCTGGTCTAGGTTGATAGTCATGCTGGTCTAGGTTGATAGTAATGCTGGTGTAGGTTGATAGTAATGCTGGTCTAGGTTGATAGTAATGCTGGTCTAGGTTGATGGTAATGCTGGTTTAGGTTGATAGTAATGCTGGTCTAGGTTGATAGTAATGCTGGTGTAGGTTGATAGTAATGCTGGTCTAGGTTGATAGTAATGCTGGTCTAGGTTGATGGTAATGCTGGTTTAGGTTGATAGTAATGCTGGTCTAGGTTGATAGTAATGCTGGTGTAGGTTGATAGTAATGCTGGTCTAGGTTGATAGTAATGCTGGTCTAGGTTGATGGTAATGCTGGTGTAGGTTGATAGTAATGCTGGTCTAGGTTGATAGTCATGCTGGTCTAGGTTGATAGTAATGCTGGTGTAGGTTGATAGTAATGCTGGTCTAGGTTGATAGTAATGCTGGTCTAGGTTGATGGTAATGCTGGTTTAGGTTGATAGTAATGCTGGTCTAGGTTGATAGTAATGCTGGTCTAGGTTGATAGTAATGCTGGTGTAGGTTGATAGTAATGCTGGTCTAGGTTGATAGTAATGCTGGTCTAGGTTGATGGTAATGCTGGTTTAGGTTGATAGTAATGCTGGTGTAGGTTGATAGTAATGCTGGTCTAGGTTGATAGTCATGCTGGTCTAGTTTGATAGTCATGCTGGTCTAGGTTGATAGTAATGTTGGTGTAGGTTGATAGTAATGCTGGTTTAGGTTGATAGTAATGCTGGTGTAGGTTAATAGTAATGCTGGTCTAGGTTGATAGTCATGCTGGTCTAGGTTGATAGTAATGCTGGTGTAGGTTGATAGTAATGCTGGTCTAGGTTGATAGTAATGCTGGTCTAGGTTGATGGTAATGCTGGTTTAGGTTGATAGTAATGCTGGTCTAGGTTGATAGTAATGCTGGTGTAGGTTGATAGTAATGCTGGTCTAGGTTGATAGTAATGCTGGTCTAGGTTGATGGTAATGCTGGTTTAGGTTGATAGTAATGCTGGTCTAGGTTGATAGTAATGCTGGTGTAGGTTGATAGTAATGCTGGTCTAGGTTGATAGTAATGCTGGTCTAGGTTGATGGTAATGCTGGTGTAGGTTGATAGTAATGCTGGTCTAGGTTGATAGTCATGCTGGTCTAGGTTGATAGTAATGCTGGTGTAGGTTGATAGTAATGCTGGTCTAGGTTGATAGTAATGCTGGTCTAGGTTGATGGTAATGCTGGTTTAGGTTGATAGTAATGCTGGTCTAGGTTGATAGTAATGCTGGTGTAGGTTGATAGTAATGCTGGTCTAGGTTGATAGTAATGCTGGTCTAGGTTGATGGTAATGCTGGTGTAGGTTGATAGTAATGCTGGTCTAGGTTGATAGTAATGATGGTTTAGGTTGATAGTAATGCTGGTGTAGGTTGATAGTAATGCTGGTGTAGGTTGATAGTAATGCTGGTGTAGGTTGATAGTAATGTTGGTGTAGGTTGATAGTAATGCTGGTTTAGGTTGATAGTAATGCTGGTGTAGGTTGATAGTAATGCTGGTGTAGGTTGAAAGTAATGCTGGTGTAGGTTGATAGTATTGTTGGTGTAGGTTGATAGTAATGCTGGTCTAGGTTGATAGTAATGCTGGTTTAGGTTGATAGTAATGCTGGTCTAGGTTGATAGTAATGCTGGTGTAGGTTGATAGTAATGCTGGTCTAGGTTGATAGTCATGCTGGTTTAGGTTGATAGTAATGCTGGTCTAGGTTGATAGTAATGTTGGTGTAGGTTTATAGTAATGCTGGTGTAGGTTGATAGTAATGCTGGTGTAGGTTGATAGTAATGCTGGTCTAGATTGATAGTAATGCTGGTGTAGGTTGATAGTAATGCTGGTCTAGGTTGATAGTAATGCTGGTGTAGGTTGATAGTAATACTGGTTTAGATTGATAGTAATGCTGGTCTAGGTTGATAGTAATGCTGGTTTAGATTGATAGTAATGCTGGTTTAGGTTGATAGTAATGCTGGTGTAGGTTGATAGTAATGCTGGTCTAGGTTGATAGTAATGCTGGTTTAGGTTGATAGTAATGCTGGTGTAGGTTGATAGTAATGCTGGTCTAGGTTGAAAGTAATGCTGGTGTAGGTTGATAGTAATGCTGGTCTAGGTTGATAGTAATGCTGGTGTAGGTTGATAGTATTGTTGGTGTAGGTTGATAGTAATGCTGGTTTAGGTTGATAGTAATGCTGGTCTAGGTTGATGGTAATGTTGGTGTAGGTTGATAGTAATGCTGGTCTAGGTTGATAGTAATGCTGGTCTAGGTTGATAGTAATGCTGGTGTAGGTTGATAGTAATGCTGGTGTAGGATGATAGTAATGCTGGTGTAGGTTGATAATAATGCTGGTCTAGGTTGATAGTAATGCTGGTCTAGGTTGATAGTAATGCTGGTGTAGGTTGATAGTAATGCTGGTGTAGGTTGATAGTAATGCTGGTCTAGGTTGATAATAATGCTGGTCTAGGTTGATAGTAATGCTGGTCTAGGTTGATAGTAATGCTGGTGTAGGCTGATAGTAATGCTGGTCTAGGTTGATAGTAATGCTGGTCTAGGTTGATAGTAATGCTGATGTAGTAGCACTATCATTGATGTAAACACTTCAACAGTAGAGTAGGCTGTCTGTTTAGCATGTGTCTGATGGTGGGTCACCATGGAAACACTGTCACTTATCACCGTCTCCTGATCACATACAGTACCAGTCAAAAGTTTGGACACATCTACTCATTCAACGGTTTTTCTTTATTTTACAATTTTCTACATTTTAGAATAATAGTAAAGACATTAAAACTATGAAATAACACAAATGGAATCATGTATTAACCAAAAAAGTGTTAAACAAATCAAAATATATTTTATATTTGAGTTTCTTCAAAGTAGACACCCTTTGCCTTAATGACAGCTTTGCACACTCTTGGTATTCTCTCAACCAGCTTCACCTGGAATACATTTCAATTAACCGTGCCTTGTTAAAAGTTCATTTGTGGAATTTATTTCCTTCTTAATGTGTTTGAGCCAATCAGTTGTGTTGTGACAAGGTAGGGGTGGTATACAGAAGATAATCCTATTTGGTAAAAGACCAAGTCCATATTATGACAAGAACAGCTCAAATAAGCAAAGAGAAACAACATTCTATCATTACTTTAAGACATGAAGGTCAGTCAATCCAGAAAATTTCAAGAACTTTGAAAGTTTCTTCAAGTGCAGTCGCAAAAACCATCAAGCGTTATGATGAAACTGGCTCTCATGAGGACTGCCACAGGAAAGGAATACCCAGAGTTACTTCTGCTGCAGAGAATAAGTTCATTAGAGTTACCAGCCTCAGAAATTGCAGCCCAAATAAATGCTTCACAGAGTTCAAGTAACAGACACATCTCAACATCAACTGTTCAGAGGAGACTGTGTGAATCAGGCCTTCATGGTCGAATTTCTGCAAAGAAACTACTACTAAAGGACACCAATAATTAGAAGAGACTTGCTTGGGCCAAGAAACATGAGCAATGGACATTATACAGGTGGAAATCTGTCCTTTGGTCTGGAGTCCAAATTTGAGATTTTTGGTTCCAACCGCCTTGTCTTTGTGAGACAAAGTGTAGGTGAACGGATGATCTCTGTATGTGTATGTGATGGTGTGGGGGTGCTTTGCTGGTGACACTCTCTGTGATTTATTTAGAATTCAAAGCACACTTAACCAGCATGACTACCACAGCATTCTGCAACGATACGCCATCCCATCTGGTTTGTGCTTAGTGGGACTATCATTTGTTTTTCAACAGGACATTGATCGAACACACCTCCAGGCTGTGTAAGGGCTATTTGACCAAGAAGGAGAGTGATGGAGTGCTGCATCAGATGACCTCACAATCATCCAACCTCAACCCAATATAGATGGTTTGGGATGAGTTGGATCGCAGAGTGAAGGAAAAGCAGCAACAAGTGCTCAGCATATGTGGGAACTCCTTCAAGGCTGTTGGAAAAGCATTCCAGGTGAAGCTGGTTGAGAGAATGCCAAGAGTGTGCAAAGCTGTCATCAAGGCAAAGGGTGGCTACTAAAATATTAAATATATTTTGATTTGTTTAACACTGTTTTGGTTACTACATGATTCCATATGTGTTATTTTATAGTTTTGATATCTTCACTATTATTCTACAATGTTGAAAATAGTACAAATAAAGAAAAACCCTTGAATGAGTAGGTGTGTCCAAACTTTTGACTGGTGCTGTATATCAAACAGTGTCTTCTGGGAGAGGATGGGGGAAGGGGGGAGTATATTCTTTCTCTCTTTCAGTCTTTCTGTCTGTTTCGCTCTCTCTCGCTCACACTCTCTAATCCTCTAGTGTCTGTGCACGTGCGCACACACGTGCGCGTGTGTGTACTCAGTCGTGAGCTTGGTTGGTTTTTGGATCACTGTCGTTCCTGATCTCTCTGTTTATCTCTCCGTCCCAGCCCTCCCTCACCTTAAATGGGAAAACATGGAATGCGGTCCGATCTGTAGGTTAAACATTGGGATTTTCTGGGAAAAGCCAACAGCTCCTACATTATTAGAGAGATGGGTATAAAGACATCCTCTATGACTGGAGAGCAGCCTATCATATCCTTATAAATACCCCCCCCCCCCCCACCCCTCACCCCCCACCCCCCACCCCCCTGTCCTGACCCTTAGCCTTTAAGCCATGACCCCAAGTCACTCTAGTTCAGATGATGGGTGTTATCTTAATATCTGTCTAACCCTGGCATACCTCTAGTCTAGTATACAGTCACACACACACACACACACACACACACACACACACACACACACACACACACACACACACACACACACACACACACACACACACACACACACACACACACACACACTAGGTAGACTCATTTTTCTGACCTGTGGTGTTATGTAGGAACTTAGCCGTTTCTCCAGTCAGTATAATGGAGTGGTAAGCCTACTGATTCAAGCGTGCTGAGAGGGAGACCATCTCAATTTTGGAGAATCCCCTTTAGAGCTGCAGCAATAAGCCCATCTTTAAGAGGGCCCTGTGTGTGTGTTTGGAGGGGGGGTCATTGTTCATTTCTATTAAGTGTGTGTGTGTTTGGAGGGGGAGTCATTGTTAATTTCTATTAAGTGTGTGTGTGTTTGGAGGGGGGGTCATTGTT